>NW_010239267.1:0-21677 GCF_000690775.1 Eurypyga helias
GGGGGCGGGGGGAATCTGTGCTGTTTATATACTGTTCGACATCACTGTTGGTGTAAAATTGGAAAATTCCTGTTCGTAGCGTCCTGCTTTCACTTTTCATTTAGAGCTGTATGAATTCCAAATACTTGTACATCTGTTATTTTTTTTTCCTTTTGCTTCTACTTTCTCATCTTGGAATCAGAGATGGTTATAAAGACAAATTTCCGTCATTCTGCGGAGCTGTCATGAGCTTTTCTGTTTCTGACAAGGCTTGTAAAGTGTCCTTTTAAAAGGACAATTTTAAGTTTTTATTTTTTTTATCATTTAAATCTGACTTGAATGTACTCTTGACAGGTTTTGTTTGGCGCTTTTTAAATTACTATTTAAGAGGAGGACCCAGGGTGATAGAATCAACATAAAATATACCTAGGTTCTTTTTACAGTTAGTCAGTACAAGAATTGTCTCCTGATAGACTGCACCTTAGAAAAATCGGAATATTAACTTTCAAGCCAGTCTTTTTTGTTTAATGGGCTAAACTTCCTTATTTTGTCCTTCCGTGTGTTTTGCTACCACACTGTGGTTCTACTTTTCTGTGTGGGTTTTTTCCCTCTTTTTCAGAGGGGAGGAATCAGGACTAAGGTGAGTTTCTGTTACACACTGTTTTCATTTGTGACTTCTACTGTAATGTCAATTATGTTACATTTGTATGTGACCGTAGAACCAGTCACATACAAATTGACACTGGAACAGGCTTCCTGGGGAGATGGTCCATGCCCCAAGCCTGTCAGTGTTTAAGAGTCATTTGGATAATGCCCTTAACAACATGCTTTAACTTTTGGTCAGCCCTGAAGCAGTCAGGCAGTTGGACTAGATGATTGTTTTAGGTTCCTTCCAACTGAACTATTTTATTAATATTGTTAAAAGAGGATTTTTTTTTTTTTTCTGACGGAGAAGAAGGTACTTCATTGAGAGAAAACATACTTAATAGCCTGTTTTTAATAAATTAAGTTCCACTGTTTCCTTTTTCTATAGAAGGAGAAAAAGAGAAAGATCCAAATAAAACCTGTGATGAAACGAGGGGGTTTTCCCTGACAGATTTTACAGTTAAATGAAGCTTGCTTTTTATATTTTTCAGGTTTCATGTTGTGCTTTCGTCTTACGTAGGAAAATGAGAGCCAAATGTTGGCTGTGTATGGCTCATTGAAATAGTTTCATAGACTTTCTGGAACTGGCAAGTGTTTAGATGGCCAGTGTCACTTTTTTTTAATGGTACAGGTCACTTCCTGTTGTTGAGTCAGTTTGTTAGAGATGGCTGTGAATGCTGCTTAGTAGTGAACAGTGAGTATTCAGAAAAATGCTGTGCAGAAGCATCACACAACTACTGCGTAACTTAAATAGGTGTTTTCTCATAAATGGACTTAAAAGAGGAGAGACTGTAGTGTGGGTGTAAGTTAATACATTAAGATCTTTAACAGGTATGATCGAGAATACAAATAGATCCCCCTTTTCAAAACGTTTGCTTTAAAAACTGTACGAGGAATTGAGCCTACCTGGTTTCTGCTAAAATAAAAAAAAAGTGAGCACATGGCTTATGACAAATCATGAGAAATATGACTCAAGATGTGAGCTAGCTGTGGTTTTTGAAATGTGTTGAAGGCGATTAGCTGCATTTACTTTAGATTTTGTGCATTTGTGAGGATGCGTAAAACGGAAGGGTCTTGAGCAGGATAAAATGACAACTGTATTGCACATGTAGTCCTAATATTTGTGGTTAAACCAAAAAAAAACCCCACATTATTAATCTTTGAGAGACAAGTTCTGATGCTGCAGATGCAAAATCGGGTTTCGGGTAGAAGTATAAAAAGTGCAGTATTTGTTAAGTTTTGTGCTCCTTTTGTTAGGAGCAAAGGGGAACAAAAGCTGAGGAAATGGATCAGGGCTGTTGATGACAGAAACTGTACATAGCTTTGTTTCTGCTGATGGCTATTTTGACAGTTAGGGTTTTCTAGCATGTATTCTGGTTGTGATTCCTCCGTTAAGTAGAAAACAGCAAGTTTGATTTGCAACTGATAAGAAAATGAATCAGGCTAGCAGGTTCTGAATTCAGTGGGTTGTTTTTAACAGGGTGCCTGTCTGATGACATTAAATTTAGACATTTTAAACCACCTGATCTGTACAATCAACTAACTTTATGAAAAAAATACAATGTTTAATTTTTTGAAAGAAAAGCCTTTTTCTTTAAGTCATTTATTTTCAGTCAAATTCAGACGGCTTGTAAGGTCTTCTACAATCATAAGTCACAGAAGGAAAGCCCCGCTTTCCTGGAAACAGCTGTTTGCCTGCTGAAGGGAAGTAGTGAATGAATTCCTTGTTTTGCTTTGCTTGCTGTGCAGCTTTTGCTTTACCTGTTAAACTGTCTTTATCTCAAACCAGAATTTCTGCTCTTACCCTTCTGATTTTCTCCTCGTCCTGAGGAGAGTGAGTGAGCGGCAGTGTGGGACTGAGCTGCTGGCCGTGGACAAACCATGGCAGGAGCAAAAGAGAATACTTTTCTTCCTTCACTGGAAGGTTGTGTTGGTGGTGGTGGGAATTACTGGTGTAAGCAGGGCTTTTCCAAAGCCTCAGTTTCAGACAGCAGCTCTCTTTATGTTGGCAAACCGCTAGTATCCGTGAAGAGATTACAGAGTGTCAGCAAGATAGGAGCACACTGGATGAAGAATGAGGTATATTCTTGTTAATTGGGTGTAATACAGAAGCGTCAGTCTGCCTAAAATGTCAGTCACAGCCTTCTCTAGTTGTGGAATAACAAAACATCACAAACTCCTACTGCCGTTCTCTATTTTTTTTTTTTCTTCTTTAAAGTGAACTGTGAAGAAATATTTTGAGCTGTATGAAGGATAAAACTACTACACACCAAATCCTGTATAAGAATTGAAGAAAACTGAGTTTCTATCCTCCTTCCTAACTGTACTATTTTAAATTTTCTTTGTTACGGTCTAAGCTGTCGATAGCTTACGCATTTAAATAAAGGCCATTTCTTAACCAAAAGCTTTAGGTTAATAGGGTTTTACCGTTGTCACAGGCAATTTGGAGCTTTTTTTTTCTTGTTATATAAGGTGGTCTTCTGATCAAGAATTATAGTAATTCAGAAGAATGAACTGATTTTGTCTGGGCAGTCATTAACACTGGTTCAACATCATCACAATCAAGTGGTGAGAAGACCTGCTGCTGATAACAGGAGCTTGTTTTGGTACCGTGCAGTTGAAAACGGTTACAGAAGCTGGTCATTTTTGTAGCCTAATAGAGGACCACGTATACCAATTTTAAAGTTAGATTACTTAAGCCAACATTTTTGTTTAAAAGCTTTAGATGTTTAAAAAAAAAATCCAGTTGTGGAGCTTTGACAGGGTTTTGTAACTTATGAGTTGAGGCAGAATGTTTTTGCATTGTCTTGTACAAAGCTACATGATTTATTTGGTATCCAAGAATTCTGTAAATGATGCTGTCCTTACTCTGGCTCATCTTTATCTTACAGTAACTTAAATTGACCAAACCACTATTTAAATATAATGAATATATACTTTATATTTTTCACTGTGGTTATAAAGGAGCTTATTAGTCTATGACCAACTGTGCCTTCAAGTCAGAAAGTAGTAAATACCAACAGTTCTCTGTACAAAGTGGCATGTGCTGAATAAAAGAATTAATTAGGACCAGCTGGAATGCATTACTGTACTTAAAGGTCATTATTTGTTTTTATCCTTAATATACTATAATTTTCTTACAAATTCCTGTAACAATCTGGAAAAAAAAAAAAGAACCAGTAATTCCTCAAAAATATTATGTTCTTTATCAAATGTTTTATTTGCTCTTTCATATGATAGGTGAAATACTACAGACACTTGGCACCTGATCACTTGCTTCAAATATGCCATCGACTTGGACCGCTTCTAGAGCAAGAAATTCCCCAAAGTGTCCCTGGAGTGCAGACGTTATTAGGAGCTGGCAGACAGTCTTTGCTTCGTACAAACAAAAGTATGACAATCTTAGGAGAATTTTGAGAGTTCTTGATACTTCATGCCTTTTCTGTGTTTTCATGGAAAAAAGCTTGCCTACACTTTTTTTGTGTAATTCTTTTAAAACAGGTTGCAAACATGTTGTGTGGAAGGGATCTGCTCTTGCTGCGCTACATTGTGGGAGGCCCCCAGAGTCCCCTGTAAATTATGGCAGTCCACCTAGTATAGGTAAGTCAGTTTTATTCTGTCACTGCTGTTGTAATACCTAACTCCCAAGGTGATTGATTATTGTGACAATGAGAGCTAATTAGTAGTTCTGTTTATATTTGTCCTTGTTTGTGTCATATACCTTACCTTTATTTTTATTAAGACGTCGCGTTGTCATAGTTACCAGTTTGTACGTGGGGAAAATTTGGGTGTTGCAAATTCATATACTAGTTCTGTTCTGAACCTAATTTTGTCTTTACAGTATGAAATGGAATAAAATATATTTCAGTGGTGAATACATTCAAATCAAACTCTTTTGAAGGTGTAGTAAAGCTGTCTGTAGACAAATAATTAGTACTACGTAACAACTTAAAACCAGGCCAGCATGGCTTGCACCCATTGTTGGGTAGAGTAAGTCGCGTAGGCTGGTAATGGTTTGCTTTGGAAAGATTTGAGTGTCTTGTGAAAGTTACTTGTTCTGCTCTCTAGTCCATTCAGTAATTTTGTAGGTGTGCTTCAATTAGGTATGCTGTATCATGAAGCATGCATGTGCAGTCTGTACCATTGAAAAAACTGAGAAACTGGAGGTCAGGGATATTTTTTCTTTTTTTCATTATTTTCAAGATCTCATATCTTCACTAAAATGTACTTGTTAGCTTTCAACCTTGTAACTAGAAGTTATATGGTTTTTTTTTAATTGCTAGAAGAATCAAGATGTGATATTTTAGGATATTCTTTTAAGGAGTGTCCTTTTTCTTTTGTCATGGATAGGAAAATGTGCAAAATCTCTTGTCTTTTCATCTTTTTCTGCTGATGTCCAAGGAATGGTTAAGATCACATTGCCAGCGTAGATTATACCGAAACAGTAGTTGCAGATAGATGTGCAGTGTTGGATGAGGTTGGGCAGAGAATATCCAATGGATTGGTTCCTGATCAGGTGCAGCTGCTGCAAAGACCAAAGAGAAGACTGAAGTTACATTGGGGGAACTAATGAGTAACAGTGTATGAATATATAGCCAGGGGCTTTTTGGTGTTTTTAATGTGGTTACTTGCCCTTACAATTTTTCAGTCTCTAAACACCTTGTGACTATTGGTAGCCTGTGTGTTTTCCATCAACTGGGCGAGAGAGGGATATAATAATATATAAGAATAAATAAGAGCTTAATTGGGGCTATTTGTGTTATTTCTAATGTTGAAGAAACTCAAAATCAAATCTTGGAATGCATACCGTTAGACTTTACCCAGGGAATTACAGTTCTCTCCTGAAAGCTGAAGCATGCTACAGCTGAGAAGCTCTTGGGTTGAGCGCAGCCAGTTTTGACTTGGGTCAGGTGGGAAAGTAGTTGGTGTCCTAGTAGCTCTTCTCTTTTAAAGCAGAAGTCGCATGCTTTCCATGGTGTTTCTGTAGATGCCTGGAATATAGGAAGTGATCATGGTTTTGCGGGGTGTTTAGAGCTGTGTTTCCAGAGCCGCCTCAGCTGGTATGTGTATTGGTCAGAGGTGGTTGGTTCCCTTAAACCCTCAGGTAGCACCTGCATCCGTTCAGTGTGGTTTTGTTTAGAGCTGCTCCTTTGGCATTCATACAGGGAGTTGTTTCTGTGTTGTGCTCTGGATGTGGGGGAGAAAATGCTTCTTGCTGAATAGAATAATTCCCCTCTTGAGTGACTCTGCATTCCAAAACGGCAAACTTGGACAATCTTGGCCTAGCCTAGCAGCTATTTCTTCGAGGTGACTGGAGGACTGACTCCAATAGCTGAGCTTTTTTTAGCTATTACCTTACCTTTACCCTTGCTTGGGAATACTTTTTCAAACATGCTGGAGAAATCTGAGCAAAGAGGACTGTTTTGCATTGTACTGTAGCTTGTTCCATGGTCCATAGTTTTTACAGGGAAAAAGACCAATGTATGAAATCCATGGCAGCTGGAGTTCAAAGGGAGTTGTAGAGTTGCTGTGGTAGTGGGATTGAATGTTAAGAAAAATAACTTTCAGGCTCTCTTTAGGGAAGAACCAAGTAAGGCTTTCTAAATAAATGTTATTTTTATTGAACCTTTTGCAGAGCAGTGAATATTTGCAAAATTACGGTTGTTTCAACATATCACATTTTTCATGACCAATAATTTCCTTTCCCAAACATTGAGATAAGTGCTAGTAACTGAATGTTTGTAACTGTGAAGTGTATTTGGATTTTTTGGATGTGTGGTTCAGAGCTGTGTGTTAAAGCATTTGGTTTTGATTTATTGTGTTCTAGTCTGATCCTCTCAATGAAATCATGACCTGCGATGACACTTCTTTTATAAACTGAACTAGAAAATTCTGTTCTATTTCCTTAAATACCTTCTCCACTTTCCCCTGGGAAGGCTGTATTTTATATATTTGCCCAACAAAAACAAACTGGAAGCTGTCATTACTCAGGCTGTATGTATTTCAGGTGGGAGAACCCACTAATGGTTGAGGAACAAAAAGGATAGTGAAGTCTTTCTTGTGCAGGAAAACTTAATTTACATTTCACTGAATGTGCAGAAACACTCATTCATTTCCTAGCCTGATGAACCAATGCAATTATGCTGATGGGCTATTGTTTAGAATTAAATTTTTGTGTACATTCTGCCAGCTGCCTTGTAGGTAGCTGGTTTATATACAGTTAAAATATATCTGTACAAATATATACGTCTCCCGAAAACTACAGAGTATCTGTAGAACATCATAAAGAGAAACAAAACTTGTATATGGAATAATCTTTGTCCAGTTGCTATCCCTTTGTGCAACACATTTTATACAACATTGCTGAAGTACTTAATTAAGAACAAAATTATCTATACTAATTTGTTTTGTTAAAGTTCTCATGTTCTTGGATGAAGAAACAGAAAAATAACTCTTTCTCAGTAATTTTCAGGAACTGCTACGAAAGCATAGAACCAAAGCATAACGCTTTGAGCTCAAAGGTCTTGGGAAAGCTGGTCACTCAGGTGTCAGGACCTGAATGACACTGGCTTTTTGCTCCAGACAACAAATATTGTTCTTCCTGGCCAATGAATGTATCTGCCTTTCAAAAATAGCATTACATGGTCTTGCTGAATAATCCACCTCAAGAAAAGCTGTGAGGCATTTTGCACTTTTCTCATAGTTTCTTTATTAAATGCTGCTGCTGTTTTGGCTATAAAGAGAATGGGAGTTTCTGAAAATGGTGTAGATATGCGTGTTTAGAAATACAGTAAATACTTTAGGCCGAAAAGCTAACTTAAGAGTACTTTGGGTAATTACATTATTCTGTTAATTATAGTGAAAAACTAAAAAGAAAAGACCGTCTGTTTTAAAGGATCTGTGTGAAAGTAATATCTTGTTACACATGTTTATTCAAGTCTGAAGTGAATTATACTGAAGTAAATGACTTCTTGTTATGCAAGAAGAAATGAGCTGTAGTAGTTTATGGTACTTAGACTTTGAGTAAAATACAAACTGAATAAATACGTAGTGAAAGCAAGCGGGATTTGTTTTACCTTCTGCCTTTCCAAACATCTCATCGCTTACCTCTCTGAATTAGTAAGGGTTGGCACTTAGTTTCATTGAACAAATTAATGTTATATGTAAACTTTTAGATGTACATAGTATTTTTAGTTTTTGAAAAATGCTCCGGTGAGAAGTCAATATACTTTCACCTTCAGGAAATGCTCAGAGATAAGTGCTGTCTTGATCAGATTAGTAGCTTAATCACTTTATTTGGTTGTCAGTCATCTGTAGGCCAGGAGGATTGGAGTACTGCTTATAGAGTTTAGAAGCTAGACACAAAAATGGTGGGAAGATAGAAGTCAATTCAAGCTGCTTTTTTCATCTTGGACATCTTTACAGAAGGTGTGTGTGGGGGGAACCCACCCAAAAGTGAGTGCTTGATAAATTTATTCTTACTGAGCTTAAAGAGTGAAAGGAGTTGTATTACAGTCTCTTTTTTTATTAACATCTCTGAATGCCTCTGTATTCCTTAGAGGTGTGTCAAGCCTCTCAAGTTATGACACTTGATTAAATATGGATAAGGGTTGTAAGTGAAGTACATTCTTCAGGTGTCCTTCCAGGTTTCTTCTGAATCTGTTTCTATTTTTGTGCAAATGAAAGGGGAATGAACGTAGGTTCTGTTCCTCAGAACAGAACTTCCATAGTTCAGTACAGCTCAAGAAAGGAAGAAAAGGAAATATAAGCCATAATGATTTTTGTGTGTGCTTTTTTTTAAGTGCAATTTGTACTTGGTACGAAACGAAATTGGGTTTACCACTGACTAGTGGATAACACGGATCACTATCCCCCATTTTTAAAGGCATATTTCACATTCCAGGATAAGACCACGTAAATAAAGTGATGGAATCGGTCACTTTGGTAGAACTAAAATAAGAAAGTCAAGGGGAGGAAAACATCAGCATAGCTAATACTGCCAGGTCTTTCAGATCCCCAGATTTATCTTCCTGTTACAGGTTGATGTTTTTCTGAGCTGCTTGTTCTGTTTTGAATGGGGAGTGAGTTAGGCACATTGTAAAACGTGAAGGGCATTGAGGTTGGTGCCTGTTGCATGCCTTTAGAGTGGGAGAAAACCTGCTATAAACCTACTATAATCTGAAAACTCCCACCACTTGACCTTCATGAGCTTTATGTTTATGTTTGATTTTTAAGTTAAGGGAAACCAAACTAATAAGGTGATCTTGACTCTCAGATGTGTGGTTTTCCGGTTAAAGTTGTTGGCAGCAATGAATTGTAACAGTAGAAGTGAGATTTTAAAAAGGAAAGTTCTTAGTAAAACTAGTTGTTTTAAGAGCCCAACTCTTCATTCACAGTTCAGGAACCTGTTCAACAAGGCCAAGTGCAAGGTCCTGCACATGGGTTGGGGCAATCCCAAGCACAAATACAGGTTGGGTGGAGAATGGCTAGGGAGCAGCCCTGAAGAGAAGGACTTGGGGGTACTGGTGGATGAAAAACTGAACAGGAGCCAGCAGTGTGCGCTGGCAGCCCAGAAAGCCAACCGTATCCTGGGCTGTATCAGGAGAAGTGTGGCCAGCAGGTCGAGGGAGGGGATTCTGCCCCTCTACTCTGCTCTGGTGAGACTCCACCTGGAGTGCTGCGTCCGGCTGTGGAGCCCTCAACATCAGGAGGATATAGACCAGTTGGAGCGAGTCCAGAGGAGGCCACAAAGATGATCAGGGTGCTGGAGCACCTCTCCTGTGATGAAAGGCTGCAAGAATTGGGCTGGTTCAGCCTATAGAAGAGAAGGCTCCGGGGAGGCCTCATTGCAGCCTTCCATTACCTGAAGGGGCCTACAAGGAAGCTGGGGGGGACTTTTTACACGGGCCTGTAGTGACAGGACAAGGGGTAATGGGTTTAAATTGAAAGTGGGGAGGTTTAGATTAGATATCAGGAAGAAGTTCTTCATGGAGAGGGTGGTGAGGCACTGGAACAGGTTGCTCAGAGAAGTTGTGGATGCCCCATCCCTGGATGTCTTCAACCACTCTGTGATTCTATGCCTGACTAGCCTGATAACCTTTTAAATGAGTGTCTTGGAGGGTGAGGGGACAGTAGTGAATATTGTTTATCCTTACTTCAGAAAGGCTTTCGAAACTGTCTCCCATAGCATTCTCACTGGCAAACTGGTAAGGTATGGACAGAAGTGCTGGGCTCAAAGAATTGTCATCAGCAGAATGAATTCCAGGGGCTGGAATGAGGGCCAGTCACTACTGGTGTCCTCCAGGGATTGATACTAGAGCCAGTATTGTTCAGCATCTTCATTAATAACTCGGATGATGAAACACCAGGTTTCACAGACAGTTCAGAACTAGGGCAGGTGTTTGATAGATCAAATGGTCTGTGCTGCCATTTAGGGGAGGACCTTGACAAGCTGGAGAAATGTGTCACCTGGAAGCTAATGAAGTTCAACAAATTGAAATGCAACTCCTGCCCTTGGGGAGAAATAACCTCCTGCACCAGTAGACAGCGGGGGCCAACTGGCTGGAAAGCAGATTTGCAGAAAACGGGCTGGGTGTCCTGGTGTTCAGCAAGTCAGATGTTGGGTCTATGATGTGTCCTTGCACAATGCCCCCGCCCCAGACGGCATCCTGGGCTGCTGGAGGCTGTGTAATGCTCTTAGGTCACGGTGGTCTTTTTCCCTACTGGGGCAGATCAGGACACACCTGGAGTGTTGGGTCTGGCTCTGGGCTCCTCAGAACAAGATGGATGTGGACAGACTGGAGCTAGTCTAGCAAAGGACTGGGAAGATGAAGGGATGGAGTTATCTGTTATACAAGGAGAAGCCAAGAGAGCAGCGGTTGTTTAGCCTTGAGAAGAGAAAGCATGGTGGGGTGTTGTCAATGGGTGTAAGTACCTGAATGGAAGGGTGTGATAAAGATGGAGTCAGACTCTTCTCATTGCTGCCTCCTGAGAGGACAGAGGCAATGGACACCAACTGAACTAGAGTAAATTCAATTTAAACATAAGAAAACACCTTTTGGTGGAGGTGATCAACGCTCTGGCACAGCATTCCCAGAAAGGTGGTGAAGTCTGCATCCTTGGAGATACTCAGAACCTGACTGGACACGCACCTGGGTACCCTGCTCTAGCTGGTCCTACTTGAGCAGTGGGGTTGGACTAGACTATCCCAAGAAGTTCCTTCCCACCTCAAGCATTCTGTGGTTCTGTCATAGCAGATCGTTTCAGTTTCTAAAGCTGGGTATGTTGTGTGAAGATGAGTTCCAGTTACCTAAAAGCTGGAAGCCAGTTAACTTCATTTGGAACCAATTGGCAAACAGTTGAAAGCAACTTCAGTGATAAAATTTGTGGCAAAGTGGTTTTTACATGTTCAAAATTTCAACAAAATACAGGGCTTTCTTAGGCATTGCTTTCTGATCAGTTAGCTTCATTATTAAATATGAAGAATCCTGATTTTCAAACCAAAATGACAGTCCACCACTTAGTTCCAAATGACATCTTGTGTTGCACAACAACTACTTAGTAACACCTGCTTTTTTACACAGACTTGCAGAGTGGCAGGAGTTGGAAGGGACCTCTAGAGATCATCTAGTCCAAGCCCCCTGCCAGAGCAGGATCACCTTGAGTAGATCACACAGGAACAAGTCCAGGAGGCTTTGGAAAGTCTCCAGGAAAGGAGACTCCGCCACCTCTCTGGGCAGCCTGTTCCAGTGCTCTGTCACCGTCATAGGGAAGAAGTGTTTCCTCATGTTCAAGTTGAACATGAGGTTGTTTTGTTTGTCTTAAAATTTATTTATTTATTTTTAAACCAGGGATCTTAGTTGTGAGTTGTAGACAGGCATGTAAAGCTAAGTTAATTTGAATTTCCATAGTTGTCAGGCATTGGATGGGAATTCCTTTTCTGCAGTGTCCACTTCAGTGCCCTTAGAGCAGGGAGCAGGCACTCTGCTCTGTTATTTTCTTCTTTCTTCCAACCCTTCATGTTGTTTGACTCACTGTAAGGCCCACCCAGTGTTCTCTAACCCTTCCTGGTGTAGTCTCATCCCGCTTCCCTCCCTTATTATGGTTTCTGGCTTCCACTGCTTATACCTTATCACTCTTCCTGTGATGAACACCTTTGTGCATACAGGCTTCTTTGTGTGAGGCCAAGCAAAATTTAAGCAAAGACAGAAAACTGCCAATATGGCTAAAACAAGAGACATATTACACTTGTGGTCTCAGGGGCTTCTAAAATATTTTTTTTCCAAATGCAGTTAAAATCAAACTAAAAAAGGTTAGAGACCACATAAGGCCCGATCAGTGTTGATGCTAGATATGAGTAGCAATCATTATAAAACCAAAGGCCTATAATTAGTACAAAGGCATTATTATAATTAACAGTTGGTAGCATTTCTCACCTTGACTTGCACTGGAAAAATCAATTTTATTGTTTGGCTACAGGAATTTATTTTTGAGACACAGCTGTTTTTAATTTTTACCTGTGGTCTGGAGGTAAAAAACAAATGCAGTTGTGGTGGCAAAGTGCAGGTTACACGTTGGAGTCATCAGTGTTTGGAATAAATAGCAGGAATAGGTCAGTTAGAGAAATCATATTGGATCACTTGACCAGTCAGTGAGAGGTAAATACAAATGTAGTTAAATGGAAGGCTATATAGAAGAACAATGGTGGGTGTTAGGGTGTTTGTTTAAAACAACAACAAAAAACAGTTTGAGAGGTCTTTTATACGTTTAACCAGCTTTTGGATGTTTGTATGTTTTAAGTTTTGATTAAAGCCGAAGAGTGAGGTAGATCCTGGTTTTCTTGTTTCCAGGGTCACAGTGTTGACTCTTACTTCCTCCAGCAGGTTGATTGTTACTGAACAAGGGGCATTTCACCTGTTGAGTTTCCCACGGATATGTGAACTAGTAGCAAGTTGTCCATTACCACTTCATGTCAGCAAGAATATCATCAGAAATACTGGCTTACATTCTGTTAATATTCTTCAGTGATGTAAAAATCAAACCAAAACAAAACCCTAGTCTTGAAATTAATCTCTAGGACTTTAAAACTTTATTCATAAATTCAGATGTATATCAAAAATTTCATGCTTATATGATGCCATTTGTTGATTTATTCTAAAGACTCTACTTAAAGTTTTGATTTATTGATAGAACATCTCTGCAAATTAAACTTTTAGTTGTTTTTCCTTTTTTGTGGGCTGTGGTTTCATTTGAAGGCAGTGCTAGAAGCTGATTTCCAAAAAACACCTCCATTTTACATTAAGAGGTAACAAAAGGTAACTTCTGTGTAGGCTGAGATTACTAGGCAAGATCACCTTATTGTTGTGACAAAGACCTTCCTTATTCTGTTGTGTGTATGTGTGTTTGGGTTTTTTGGGGGGAGGGGTGAGTGTGTGTTTGTTGTTTGGGGTTTTGATTTTCTTTTTAAACTGTAGGATGATTTGTCAGAAACCAACACTACATTTATCTTGTGACTGAACTGAACTGGGTTTCCTGCTGTTCTAAAGTAGGCTGTTGGCAAGGAAAAGCTTTGTCATAAAGTAAATGCAACTTCATCATCTTCTTGTATAAGGGGAGGGTGAAGAGGATATAGTAGAGCCTTAAGGCAGTAGTGGTGCATTGACTAAAAGCGTCTTGCTTCACAGGTAATGATCCTGCTCCTTCACAAAGCACCTTGAACTAGGACAACTTCCTTGAATCCTTGGGCTACGTAGGCAGTTAACCGTAATGTTTCAGGGCTGTTCTTATGGCCTGAGGCCAGTGGGCTTGGCAGTTGTCCATACCACTACAAGCTTTTGCTCTGTGTAGAGCAGCTACAATTTGGTTTGCATACTGAATGTAGTTTGACCTGTGCTGACTCGTGAACCAGTGTCAGGTTGGTCTGGGCCAAACCCAAGCAGTGTGAGAGGTTTGTAGCAGTTGATGCTGGGGAGCGAATGTGATTCGGTGTGCCCTGGTCCTGCTAAGGTCACTGGTACAGACAGACATCACCCTGGTCCAAAGACCTAGCCCAAAGAATGGCTAACCAGACTAGTAGTGAAAGTATCAGCTGCCTCTCTTGTCACTGACAGGTCTTGTTTTCAATGTGTGTGTAGTGCTGTGGACACTGGGCATTTATGTGTTTACTTTCTATGTATTTAGAAGCTGGAGATCTGAATATATTACCTGCTTTATCACAGCTCTGTGGAATACGAGTTCTTTGGTCTAACGGTGATATGGGGAGCTGTATGACGTAGGTCTACCTAGCCACCTGTTATGAGCATTATGCTCTGTTGCTTTATCATTGCACAAGTAGCAGTTTAGTAACACTGAGCTTTACTTTCTTTACTGAAGTTGGTTTTGGTAATTTGTATGTAAATCTGTTTAGCTATAGTGGGTGGCAATATTCTTTAAAAAAAAAAAAAGGATCATTTTGCAAGTGGTGGGTAAATGATTGTGTAGACCTCAAAAAACAGGTTGACTTGGAAAAGATTTGAATGTTTGCTGATCTTCAGTTAATAGCTATGCAGAAGCTCTTGTGCTTGTTAAATTTAAGGTGATTAACTTCTACATGGAAGCTGCCTCAGTTCTGAATTTCTCACACTAGGTATCAAGTGAGAAGTGTACATCTGGGCACTCAAAATTTAAAGCTGTATTGCATCTTTATGTTGTGCCTTGCAATTTGGTGATTTTTTGCACATTTGTGTCACACAGGCTATTTCTCTATGTATTTTTCCCTACCTAAGGCAAAATGAGAGAACTACTGCAGTGTGCTGTTCAAATGGCAGGTGGTCCAGTGTTGAAATAAACTTTCCTTTCTGGGGAAGTATTTTGGTTTATGAACCCAATAAAAATGCTGTTGTCTTTTTTTTTTTTTTTTTCCCCCCCTCCATTTGGTAGTGGATACCCTGTTTTCAAGAAAACTAAATGGAAAATACAGACTTGAACGCCTTGTTCCAACTGCAGTCTATCAACATATGAAGATGCACAAACGGATTTTAGGACACTTATCCTCTGTGTACTGTGTAACTTTCGATCGGACTGGCAGGCGAATATTTACTGTAAGTACAAGGTCTTTATTTGTGTAGATTTCTTTAAAAGTACGCTTAGCATGTCACCTAGCTGTTTCCAAAGCCAAAACATGCTCATCTTGTGTATCAAGAACAGATAAATGCTTTACTGCTGTTACTAAATGCTTTTTAATCACCATGCTGGTTTGCATGTTAAGATGGTTTTGGAATACATGTCTTAAAGCTAGATGTGATGGTGATTGCTGATCTGTGTAGCTCAGTCAGAAAACTCATTTTCAGTGGAAAGGAATTACCTTATATAGATTCTTTTCCCCTGGACTTGTTATCTCTAGCAAAAACATAAGCAAGAGAATAGACCATTATGACAGAACTTGATTATGAAGTCAGAGTGGACAATCAATATGTAATTAAAGATTATTATGACTGTCTTGTGTAACTTCTTAAATGTAAAGCATGACTATTAAGTTTAACAGTCAGGTGATACACTTAAATTTGGTACAGCATGTTGATGTAGAAAGCTGAAAATTCATATGGTATGGTTTAACAAATGTTGGTTCACAGAGCATTGTCTTTGAGAGATCCCAGGAACTTTATTTATGAGAGTTGTTAGGGGTTTGAACTACTTTCATTCTTTTGTTGTTGTTTAAAAAAAAAATGAATTGGGACAGATGTCTGAAATCAGTACTGCAATTGCAAGTTTCCCAACAAATGGGAATTACACAACCAGATAGGTGTGAGTGTAATTTGGATTTCTTGTAAGTAATCAGTTTTGGTAGAGCCAGAGATCACATAAATACACCCCTTTTGCCAGCCTGGGACACTTTGGCTGCACTTGCTGCTTTCCCACAGACACTGGACATAACTGATATCTTTGCAGATCCAGGAGCTTTCTAACCTCGTGGCAGGTAACTCGGGCAATATTTAATGTATTGCAGTCCTAACTTCTGAAATTCCTTCAAGGCAGTTGTAAATACACTTCGCCCTTTCGCTCACAAACATTTTGCTTTCCTCTTGTCGAGGGAGGTATCAGTAACAGGATGGGACACTTCGTGCTTTGAACAGAATTCTGCTTATTCGTTCACTTGTTACTTCAGGCACAGCAAAGACTTTTTTTTTTTCATGTTTCTTTAGCTTTCTTCAGCAAGCTAAGTCCCTCGCCAATCATAGCCATTAAATTCTTAATGTCCTGGAGTTTGTGTGATTAACCAACCAGGAAAAGGGCTCTCTGTTGAGGCTTTATTTTATATGTGACATGGGAGAATGGATTAGAGATTTTATGTGTACCAAGTATAAAAATCTCCTTGGCTCACCCTGTTTGCCCCTAAATAAAAACTTCTGTTTGTGCTTCCTAGATGAAGTGCATAAATTTCCTGTTAATAAAAAGAATCAGAAGAACATTTTATTTTCCTAAAACTTTCCCATGCATCTAGAATCTTTTATCTTTCAGAGATATACTAAGCTTTCTTTTGGGTGCATCTGCAGTGATCATTCCATGTTGCATGTTCCCTTTGTTTTTTGCAGTCTGATTTAAAAGTAGTTAAAGAGAGAGAATTCTCCTGGTTGTAACAGCAGCTTCTTTCTAAAAGAGAAGTGGAAGAACCTGAAATAAAATGGGGGAGAGCTGTGTTGCTGCTACAACCCCAGAGTGTTGCTGGCAGTCCTTTGGTGACAGATATACTGGTGTTCTGGTATGCCTGCTTGAAAAAGGTCCTGGTTTAGATCATCGTGACTTCAATCTAGTGTTAAATAAAGTGTCCGTATAAATTAATTGATTGGTGAATTTTCATTTGGGAGGCCCTGGGACAGAGCTTCTTACCTCAGTGTTCTTTGGTACATCAGTGTATTTTGTGTAGATGTTTAGGTGGTTGTTGGCAAATGGAACCAATGGATTGTATTCCACATTCCTGTAAAATCCAAGTTGCTGTAGCTGGCGTGATGTAGTCAGTAGATAAACAGTCATGAACTGTCTTGTATTTGCATCCGTATAATGAAATGGTGCCAATTCTTTTCAATCTAGACCCCTACAATTTCTGAAGTCTCTGGTGTATAAGTAGATAGAGGAATTTATAATCAGAAGTAAGGCAGGCTTCATTCCAGACACGTCTGTTGCCAGCATGTAAATTTGCATGCATCAGTAGGGAATTGTTCTTGCTTTCCGTTTACAACCTCCAGCGTTCATTGTGACATTAGGTAGGTAAGAGGTTGTTTTACATTTATAATTGGTTCTAGAAGATGCATCATAACTGTTTGCCTCCTGACCTCTGAAGGATCAAAAGCCTCTAAATTCAAGTTCTGTTTATGTGTTCTCCTTCAAATTAAAAGGAAAAAAAAGTGATCTCAGCACAATTTTGAGTCATAGTCTTCTGGGAGATGTTATCTTTGCTAGGAAGAGGATGTTCTTAATTTGCCTAAAGGCACTGAAAACAGGACATTATGCAGTTTTCCTACTGACTAGTAGGTCATGCAATGACTGTTTCTATTTATAGCCTTTTACGGATTTCACAAAAGAGAGGTGTGATTAGTTTTTTTTCCTGAATATAGAAAAGTATTCTTAATATACAACTGCTTTGTCTTGGTAATTTTGTTGTTTTGTTTTTTAATTAACTGCAATCAAACTATCCTCTTGAAAGACACAACTAAAAGACCTGTCAGCCAGCAGTGAAGAAAACCTAATGATTTCTGAGACTCTGTATTCTGGATCTCTTGAAAAGCGTGACTTGCAGGACTCACGCAGGGTAATATAAACAGGCATTATCTTTTCTGCTTCCTGCATTACTTAACTTTCTGACTGCAAGGAAGGATGGCCATCTCCTTTTTCCCCACCTTAATCTTCCTGTCTCCTCTGAGACTACTCTTTCTAGGGAATAATAAACAGCATTGTGTAATAGTCTGTGCAAGCTTTCCAACCCAAGATTAATTTGTACTTGTTTCTTGGCAGTTTCACTTCAGCCCATGAGCCTGTAATGGTAGGAAAGAGAACCAGTTCAGCTCCATACCGTGGCAATGCTGTCAGCAGTTCTTGCTGGGTGCCGACCCTGTTCTAGGATTCAGTTTTGAGAAATGCTTTTTAATGGCACATAATTCGTAGGAGTTGTAGACATAACCTTGGACACACGAGCTGTGGTGTAAGCCAACGCCCTTGCTAGGGGAACTGCAACAGTGTTTTAAGAGTTGTAGACTGTTCCATTCAGGTCAGGCAGAATCCTATGAATTTATTTGAATTTCAGTACTGTTATCTGCCAAGATGCTACTGAATTTCCAATTTTATCTCAGTCTTTTTTTCCCTCTTTTTTCCCCTCTCCTTTTTTTTCCTTTTTTCTTGTTGAGACTTGCTAACAGGTGTTCTGTTCTTCTCTGTGATGGAGATGTACAACACATGCCTCTCTAGCTGTACTCTAGGCAGCTGACAGGGAGCAGGCTGGTTTTATGCTGGTCTTCCTTCCTTGGTTTGCTGTTACTAAGGGTCCTTCTCTGAGGACCCTCCAGATGGCATTAGGTCCCAGAACTAGCTTCTATTTCTTGCTGACAATTTTACATCTTTGTCTATGTGCAGGTTGGTCTCCATCAGTTACATGCTTCAAGCAGCATTTTAGGTCTCTCCATGCTTGGTTTGGTTTATTGGTAGTCTTCTTTTTTTGTGTGCTTCCAATAATCTGTTCATCCAGTAAAACAACTGCACTTACTGTTAAAGTCAGTAGCTTATTCATAATATTGATCTGTACAATGTGAGAATTGCAGAAGCATGTTTTATGTGATATGTATAGGCCTGCAGCCAGTGTTCTTTTTTTTTCTTTCCAATTTGTGGAGCTTCTGAGAAAAAATGGGACTGGTAGTTTGAGTTCCAGACTATGATGCAGTTAATGTTAATGGTTTGGTTCTGTTCTCATACATGTACTGCTTTGAGAAAGAGATTAATTCACATGGGAGTGATTTCTACCCTCTATAGTGTTTTAGGTTCCCTAATCCCTTTGTTCTCAGCACTCTCTTTTGAATTTGTGAGCATCGGTTTTACACACACACATACTTTTTTTTGACTCCTTTCCTTCTTGGGGTATTTGATGGTGACTGCACTTTGGAGAAAATACACAGGCTTCTTCATAGTCTTCAGGTCAGTAGAGCAGAAAGAGCTGATGCTATTTTTCAAATGATCATTGCAACAAGTCGGTGTAGAGTTTGAAATGTTCTGAGGCTTTTGATGGAGAAGGGCAAATTTGAATCTGGAAACACAGGAACAGTTAGGGAAACTTACTGAGTAGCATGGGAAATAAAACCTGAGTGCTTTATAGGGTGCTTGTATGTTTGTTTTAAGGAAGCAAAGGGATTAAAACAGAATCCTCTTAGTTTTATAAGCAGTTTAGAGAAAAAAGGCCTCCTTTTTTTCTCTAAACTCTGCTTATAAAGCTCTAATCATCAAGTTTGCTAGTTCTATTGTAAACCCATGTTAACTTGTTCATTGGAATTGATTTGAAAGTGTGCAGTACTGATCTTGTTTACCCACTTTTTTCCTTTTTCCTTTAGCTTCTCAGCAACATAGTGAAAGGAATAAACCAAGCTATTAGTGAAATTACCCTCTGTGTATATGATTGTCAAAAACATTGTGACTGAGCTAATAATATAAACTTTTATTTTTTAACAAATAACACTGTGTGTCTCTTTCAAAGTATTCAGTATGAGTAAGATTTGGAGCCTTCTCAAAAGCATTAAATGCTAACAACTGTGTTTAAATGCAGTTAAATGATTGTAAATTAAAGAGATCCTTGCATCTTGTAGAAATTTTTGGTAGGTGAGCATCTTATTGGGAGGTCCCAAGTTCTGCCTGTTTATCAAAACCTATTCCTGAAGGTGCTCTATTTTCTGTCCATACAAGTATTTGAGCTGAGCTAAATGTAGCAATAAAGGTAGAATAAGATGCATAGCCAGGTCATTATTGAGTTTTATATCAATGGGACTGAATGAAAAAAAAAGTTCTCTAGAAGGAAATGGTCATTTCAAATTGGTTTGATACAGATTTCGAGAGAGAAAGAGCAACAGCAGAAGTTAGAGTATCGAGCACTTGCTTTTCATAGTTGCATAGTCTAACATGACATGGCAAAGACTGCAAACGCTTGTTACAGTCTGTGAGGATACAGTTTGAAGAAGTTCCAAGATAATTCGGAAGGACCTCTGAGGTTCATGCCAAATAAATGGATTAATATACAGTTACATTGCTGCGTTGTGGTTAAAGTGACTACCAAAGTCCTAATTTGGATGAAATTATAAGAAATTACAGAATTCCATGGGTGACATTGGGGTGGTTGTCTGCTACAGGCTGCCTGGTCAGGAAAAAGTAGATGAGTCCTTTTGGGCAACTAGAAGCAGCTGGAGGACCTGGCTGGTCCTCTTGGCAGATTTGAACCAACCCGGTATCTGCCAGAGGGGAAACACAGCAGCATGTGAGCAATTGAGGAAGCTGCTGTAGCAGGGCACTGATATACCTTCCTGGCACAGGTGCCGGGCAAGCTGACCACAGAAGATGCTCTGATGGATCTGATAGTTATCCACCAACAGTTATTCATTGTTTATATGAAGGGCAGGGCAGTCTTGGCTGCAGTGAATATGAGGTGATGGAGTTCAGGATCTTGTGAGGAAGGAACAAGGCAAAAATCAGGATCACAACCCTGGACTTCAGAGGAGCAGATGTTGACCTGCCTCAGGACCTGCTTGGAAGAATCCTGTGGGATATGCTCTGGGGGAGAGAAGATGGGGTCCAGGAGAGCTGGCTGTTCTTTAAGGATCATCTCTTCCAGAGTGAAGAACGGTTCATCCTGATGTGCAGGAAGGAAAGCAGAGGTGTCAGGAGGCCTGCATGGATGAGCAAGGAACTCCTGGCAAAACTCCAGCACAAAAAGGAAACGTGCAAGATATGGCAGCAGGGACTGATGTCTTGGGAGAAATACAGAGCCACTATCTGAAAGTTATGGGGTTAGAAAAGCTGAAGGCAGCCTGGAGTTGCATCCTGCAAGGGATATGACAGCAACAAGAGTGGCTTCTTCAGGTTTATCATCAGCAGAGGGAAAGCTATGGAAAATGTGGGCCTGTGGATGGATGGGGCAGGAGACCTGGTGCCAGAGAACACAGAAAAAAGATGACATGCTTGAGTGTTGTCTTTGCCTCAGGCTTTAGTCGCAAGACTTGTCTTCAGGACGCCCAGGTGCTTGAGACCAGAGGGAAAGCCTGGAGCAAGGAAGACTTCTCCTTGGTGGAGGAGAATCAGGCTATGGAATGTTTAAATGACCTGGCCATACACAAATCCATGGGACCTGATGGGAGACACTGGAAAGTGCTGAGGGTGCTGGCTGATGTCATTGTGAAGCTATTGATTCTCTCCAAAAGGCTCATCAGGACAGGTTCCTGAGGGCTGGAAGAGAGCAAATGTCACTCCTGTCTTCAAGACTGTTTTAGGGACCTACAGACCATTCATCTTCATCTCAATCACTTGAAAAGGTGATGGAGCAAATTCTCCTGAAAGCCATTTCCAAGTGTATTCACAAGAAGGTGATCATTGTAGATCTATAAAGAGGAAATAATTCCTGTCAAACTTGATAGCCTTCTGCACTGAAATGACTGAGTTGGATGAAACACAGTGGTGGATGGTTTTCCCAGAATTAACCAGGCTTTCAGTGCTGTCTCCCATAGCATCGTTACTGACAACCCAGTGAAGTACAGGCTAGATAAGTGGACAGTGAGGCTGAAAATGGCCTGAAGTGCCAAGTTCAAATTGTTGTGATTAGTGGCACAAAGTCCAGCTGGAGGCCAGTTACTGGGGGTTTACCACAGGGTTTGATACTGTGGCCAGTACTTTATAATGTTTTCTTTAAGGACCTGGGTGATGGGACAGAGGTTACCTTAGGTAAATGTGCAGAAGGTAACAGGCGAGGAATGGTTGATACATCATCCTGGGTGACGTGCTGTAGCTGACCCTACTCTGGAAGGAGAGGGTGTTAGACTAGTGTGCTGGATTCAGCC
>NW_010239268.1:0-26178 GCF_000690775.1 Eurypyga helias
AGCCAGCACAGGAGTTAGCAAAGAGGCTAACGCAGGATTCAGGGTGAGGGTTAGCAGGTGTACGGGAGCGAACCAGAGAGAGTAAGAAAGAGATTAATGGCTAACGAACCCCCTCCTCGGCTCTGACCCGAGCATGACGTATTATGGAATGAAATACTCCCTTGGTCACTTTGGGTCAGGTGCCTGAACTCTATGTCCCAGCACTCTCTGTAGCGAGACTGCGAGAGCTGGGAACGCAGCTGCAGTATCAGAAGCGGAGAAAAGACCTTGAAACTGGTACAGACATTCCTAAAAAAAGCCAGCTAAGAACTTATCAGTGCTGCTCTCTGCATCCAGGAACACAGCTCCCTAGCAGCCACAGTAAAGAGATTTAACCCTTTCCTGGCTGAATCCAGCACATGTGTAGAACAAGAGGATGCAAACTAAGTCATAACTCTGCAGTGCCGAAAGTACAATATTCTTCCCTTTCCCAGTTAATATGAATCCTTTTTTTGAAGTTCAAGAAACATCTATAACCTCTAGGAAGTCCTGCTGTTGAAAGGCGGCTCTGGACTTCATGGCAGTTTTCTCCTTCTTTCTGAAAATACCTATATGTTGGTCATAATCTGTGATCAATTTTTGATATAACACAAAGAAAAATTAGTAAATTCTACATACATTTCTTACCAAGTCATCAAGTGACCTGTTGCTATTTACCAAAGAAAACTTTTTTCAACTTTCCTCAGCTTTTTAGTGTTCTTATTGTCCTGGTTTTGGCTGGGATAGAGTTAATTTTCTTCCTAGTGGCTGGTATAGTGCTGTGGTTTGGATTTAGTATAATAAAAATATTGATAACACACTGGTGTTTTAGTTGCTAAGGAGTGCTTACACTAAATCTACCAACTGAGAAGGCTGTAGATGCACAAGAAGTTGGAAGGGGACAGAGCTGGGACAGCTGGCCCCAGCCTACCAAAGGCATATTCCATACCATATTATGTCATGCTCAGCATAAAAACCTGGGGGAAGAAGAAAGAAGGGGTGATGTTTAGAGTGCTGACATTTGTTTTTCCAAGTAACTGTTATATGTGATGGAGCCCTGCTTTCCTGGATATAGCTGTACACTTGCCTGCCAATGGGAAGAAGTGAATGAATTCCTTGTTTTTCTTTGTTTTCATGCACGGCTTTTGCTTTACCTGTTAAACTGTCTTTATCTCAACCCATGAGTTTTCTCACTTCTACTCTTTCAATTCTCTCCCCCATCTTACTGAGGCTAAACCATGACAACTTTGCTTCAGAATGTCATTTGTCTATTTAATCTGGCTGGGGTTTAACCACAACACAGTTTTTTACAGTTCTTACATAAAAGAGAAGCAATGAGTATTGACAGATAGTCATATTAATAATGTATTTATAGTGTTGGTTTTGTTAAGTATTTCTTCAGCAAAGCTCCCCCTGCTAATATAATCAGGATTTTTCGTTATTCCTTGTAAATCTGAAATAACACCACACATGTATGTATTCATATAAGGTCAACATACTTATTTAATATGTATTCTTTATTTTAGATCAGTTGCATTTTAGAGTGCAACTAGGATCGCATTCTGCTTACGCTAAAATGTTTAGAATAAGAAATGCTGATTCTTGTTTTGCTTTCTAATCATTCTATTAGAACTATTATTTTTAATAATATTCTAAGTATAAATAATGTATTTCCAAAACATTTGTTTAGATTTTGTATGAGTTTCCATAATAAATATTTTGGGCTTTTTCTTAGCTTTCTTGATAACTATAGTAAGATATGGGCCTTGCTGTTACCAGTACTATTTCATATTATGATTGTTTATTATGATACCTACTTATGAGAAGGAAGCTATATGAGTCTTCTGTTAGTAAAATAGAACAGCAAGATGACCTTTTTTTTTCATTTTTCTTTATTTAGGCAAGTAAGCAAATTCCAGTGAAATAAAACAGTTTCCTAATGTCTTTACTAACTGCATTTATTTTTTCAAGAATACTATTCTCAGGACCAAAATACATGTATAATAGAAAGCTCTGATGTTTGGAGCAATGATTTTACATCACTAACTTTGGACTTTATTCTGATAAATGTTTAGTTAGAGGAAATCTGAGTGAGTCAGCATTTCAGTATGTTTTATTGGCTCCAGTCCAAAGAGTTAAATATCGATATAATTAGGTGTTTCATTACTTAGAAATGTAATGAGTAGTTTTGAATGAGATTTGACTCAGGTGAGGAATTTAGGAAGCTGAATTACCATTCTCAAATTTCTATATAGTCCCCATTAAGAGATAGTTCCCTCAGTGTATATACAAAACTAGTATATACATAAACTCATATAGAGTCTTTTCTTGGTGTTTTTTTTGTTTTGGTAGAGATTCTGGGGTTTGTTTTGTGTTGGTTTTTTGCTGGGTTTTGGGGTTTATTTTTAGGTTTAGTGGTTTTTTGGTGGTGTTTGTGGTGGTGGTGGTTGGTTGGTTGGTTTGAAGCATTTTTGGTTTGCTTATCTGTTGTTTTGGGTACTTTTTCCCACAAAAAGTGAATGAACATATGTGTGATTCTGTGACAAAGCACATTAAAATACACCATTGTAAGCAGAATGTGTCTTCCAACAAGTTTTTTGGTGGGTTTTTGGTTTGGTTTGGTTTGGTTTGGGTTGGGTTTTGTTTAAAAAAAAACTGAACGACTCTTGTCCTTTCAGAAATTTCACAAATTCAGCAGTAAGTCAAGGTATACATCAGAAATGTCTGAGAAGTGGACAACACAAAATGGGACCATGAGGTGAGGTCCCTAAACAGCTTTCAATATAAAGACATAAAAATTATTCACATGGAAAGATTGGAACAGGGTCTTAATCGTTAATCTTTGAAAGCAAAATAACAAATGGTACTTGAATAGTTCCGGGGTAGAGGGAGAATGAACAAGCTATGAAATGTATATTTATTACCTGCTGAGCAAGAAATATCCTCATTAATTTAAGTAATCACTTAAAATGCATAAATAGGTAGCTTTTAGAATGATGTCTCTTCCAGCTGATAAAATTTAAATGCTCTGGTCTGTGACATGATTAAATTGGGCAGGATTTTGAATCTCTTTCTCATGATGCTGAGATGCTGTAACAGGCTGCTAAGTAACTTACAGATTTAAGCAGGTTTGTTTATATGGTATTATGGGTAGCAGGTAACATTACTGAAGATTTTCATCCACAACTATTCCATTTTGTCTGGCACTTATATTTGGAAAGCCATAACAAAACCATTATAGAAGAGAGAAAATATATTCAATAATTGAAAATATTTTAGCAGATGCTAAATTATTTTAACATGTGAAACTGTTAAATTTAATTAGGAAATCTGGCATGTAGTTCAAATGAAGATTTGTACAATAGCAGTGGATTTTTTTTTTTAATTATGTTCCTCATAAAATAAAATACTAAAAATATTCTCATTTATTGCTCTGTCACAACCATATTTATGAATGAGTAACTAACTTTGAATAGGTCGGAAGACAAGATTTCTGATGAGATCTCCAATTCATTTCAAGGGCATACATAAAGGTGGAGTCCCTGGCTATGTCAGAGTTCTCTGACCTATTTGGTGCATTATCTCTGCAATAAATCTAAGAAAAAAAATAGCTTCCAAGACTAATATTTATCCCATAGGTCCTTATTCTTCCTGCACATTCTTTAAAGTTGTTTCTCAACCTTTGGTAAAAACTGTCAGGAAATCTTCATATATATATTATTTTGTCTTTTTATTTTATTTCATAGAATTAGTATCTACTAGAATGTTAGAAAAACTCAACCATTTGATGTATTCTAGGTTGTATATTAGCATTACTGAGATTATTATTTTTTTAATATTCTGGAAGGTAGAATTTTCTGTAATTCTCTCAGCTTGGTAGCAGCAGAGAAGACTATGTTAAACAGTTTTTGTTTTAACTGTTCAAAAAGGAAACTTTTTTTTTAAATTTGTCATTCATGAACAAAGTAGAAAAATGCAGAAAATGTTATATACGCTACACAGCTCTAGGCCAGCCAAACCAAATTGTTGCAAGCATGTACCATGTGAAAACAGAGCAAAATACAGCTTTTTTTCTTTAATATAAGTCTAAAAAATAAACAGCTGTTCATTAAACAGCAGTCTCTGAATTGTTTTGTCTTTTCTGAAAAATGTGCCACAGCAGTTGTTTACTGAAATAATGTTATTTCAAAGTAACATGTAGATAGGAAAGTTAGTCTTTTCAAGATCTTGTGCAGTGACATCTGAGTGTTTTAAAGTGAAATTAAATTATGCCTCTGAATATTAATTACGCTTTTGCAAACATTCTGACAGGAATCAGTAATGTCACTGCATTATGGATGAATAATTACAAACACCTTTGCTATGTGATTTGTAATGTGATGTTTAGAAACCCCTCTTATTTTTAAGGTGTGAAATTTCTTATCCTTATGAGAGAGCTAGCATAAGTCTGATGACCTTGAGAGAACTAACTACCTAAGAAATCATTATGCTATGTTTGTGATTCAGTCAATGAATTTCAAGGTCCTCCAATTTGATACCCAAGAATGTTAACATTCCAATAGAATAGAATAGAATAGAATAGAATAGAATAGAATAGAATAGAATAGAATAGAATAGAATAGAATAGAATAGAATAGAATAGAATATTTCAGTTGGACTTACCAGTCCAACTGCCTGACCACTTCAGACCTGACCAAAAGTTAAAGCATGTTATTTAGGGCATTGTTCAAATGCCTCTCAAGTAATTACAGGCTTGGTCCATCGACCACCTCTTCAGCAAGCCTATTACAGTGTTTGACCATCCTCTCAGTAAAGAAATGCTTCCTGATGTCTCTTCTAAACCTCCTCTGGTGCAGGTTTGAACCATTCCCACATGTCCTATCCCTGGATGCCAGGGAGAAGAAGTCAGCATCTCCCTCACGGCTTCCCTTCTTTCAAGAAGCTGTAGACAGCAATGACATCATCCTTTAGTCTCCTTTTCTCCAAATGAGAGAAACACAGAGTCCTTAGGTAATTGTCACAGGACATTTCTTCCAGCCCTTTCACCAATTTTGTTGCCCTCCTCTAGATGCATTCAAGCACCTGAATATCCCTTTCAGATTTTGAGACCCAGAAATACACACAGCACTTGAGGTGAAACTGCATCAACACTGAATACAGTGGGGTAATTTTTATAACAGAATTTTTGTTATCTTCCATTTTTCAAGCTTTATCCAGAACTTACCACAATTATATTTTCTGCCTATTTAATCTTCTATACAAATTTCATTTGTGTGTTTTGTTGCCTGCTGTTAAAACAAATTTTCCTTTATTTTTCCTATTCTTTTAGTAATGTGACAAAGTCATGAGTATTATAAATAAAACTAGAACCCATAATGTCCCTGCTAGTCTCAAAAGCTCACCTAGGTTTCTTACAATCTGCTAATAATTTGTAAGGAAAAATCTGATGTTTGGAAAATTGGCAATTTTTTTTTAATATTAAGAAGCCTTTATTTGTAACACTGCAGTCTGCTGTTCATGATGCACTTTTATAGAACATGTTCCATACTCTATACTTCGCTTGTAAAATGGTCAGCACATTAAAATTTTTCACTTGTAGTGGATGATAGAACTCCACAGGAAACCTTTCCTGTAAGACTTCCAATTTTTAAAATAGACAAACTAGCCAGAAACAGTGGTTAGTTCAGAAATGTCAATATAGTAATGTATCCTTTACTTGCCTTTCTGGCTTTATTTGTTAATTCTGCTTATTTATATTATTTTAAAATTCATTTTACTTTAAAAAGCGTATATATATTCAAAATTAGAAACAAATAGTAATATTATTAACTCATTGTACTTTAAAATGTATATGGTTTATTTAAAAATCCAACAAATATCCAGTATCCATATTATGTATAGTAAACTTAGCATATATAGTAAAACATGAATATAACTTGGAATTTAGAGACCACTAAAGTAAGAGCAACTAGGTGTACTGGATTTTCAAATGTGCATATATGACCTAATGAGGACCCAAAAGAGAAGAAGTAAACTGTCTATTACCAACATCAGATTTTTTCCTGCTCAAGAACCCTTTTTACACTCAAAATCTTGTAACAGAAAGACACATGCACTTCCTTGTTGGTCTGGTCGATATTTAACAAAATAACCACCCAAATTACTTAAACGGTGCACAAAAGTTTCATTAGTATTACAATTAGAAATGTTACATATAATTTTCCTACCATCAACCCCTTCTGAGTGTTGTTATACTCTCCCTTTCAGTGGTCCTCTGAGTCCTAATGTTGACTTCTATTTTCCTTCAAGAAGAAAGAGGGACTGTTACAACAAGCCATTAGCAACCCATGGTCCCTGACAGGAGGACCCCAAGGGTCTCCAAGGGGCAGTGAGCTTCTGCCCAGCCCATCAGTCCCTGTTTTGCAGTGCTGCAGGAGAGTCTTCCTTCCCAGGGGGAGGACAGTGCATTAATTCAGTGAGGTTCCTGTGGGCCAATTCCTCTAACTTGTCTAGGTTTCTCTGAATGGTCACCACACCATAGAGCATATCAGCTAGTGCCCTCTCACTTTGGTGTCATCTTCAAACTTGATGAAATTGCACTCTGTCTTTATCTCCAGGTAATTTGTAAAGGTATTAAACAAGACAGTTCCAGGATAGACTCATGAACTCATGCAGTAGTCCTCTTTTTACTGTAATCTAGCTAGAGTACTTCTCACTAACAACTGTCATCTGAGCCCTATCTTTCAAGGTAATTTTTACCCAGTTGGTTATAAACCATGCAGACCATAATGTCCTAACCTGGATAACAGAGTTTTGTGGGAGACAGTGTTGCAAAAGTCAAGGTGATATTTATTAATATCAATGTAGTTAATGGTATGCATTTTAACACTTAATGAAGGAGTACTTAACAATCCCTTAAAATGTCATTAAATCAATGTCTACAATGAAGAAATGTTGGGTTATGGTTTGGTATACTTTGGAAAAAAAACAAAACAAAAACCACAAACAAACAGGAAAAAACCTATCACCCCACCCAGAAAACACATGTACTAGAAGAGATTAATTGCTTTGACTGGGAAATATAGAATTTCTTTTGAGGTAAAGTTACAGACTCATAATTTTTTCAATAAAAAGAGTACTGAAACAAATTAGATAAGTTGTGTAAGAGAATTAACTCAACGGAACATTTACTGCTATTCTGCCATGTGTTTCAGGGATTTGCTTCAGCCAAGACTTTAATTAGGTTTAGTTTTCTACACAAGGAATATTTTTTTTTTTTTTATAAATGACATTCTATCAGTATGTGGTTTGGGACTGGTTTGTTGCTTTTTTTTGTTTGTGGTTTTGTTTTTTTTTTTTTTTTTTTTTTTTTTTTTTTTTTAATTGGCAAATCCCACTGAACATTCATCTAGAAAGAATATACAGCAAAAGGTCTCTGAAAGTGTCACACCAGGACATTTTGGCATCTTTACATATATGTTCTTAATTATGTCAATTTAACATTTTTCTTTGTATTTAATACAATATTTACAATAAAAGCAATATCATGCCAGCTTACAAAGAAGGCTGTTTTGTTTAGTTAAAGGGAACCCCACCTTCTTACATTGTCCCTGTGCAAAGCGAACTGCAGCATCTTTGAGACAAAGAGAAAAATCACAAACAAAAGAGGGAGTGTAACAGGTCATGTGATTCTCTAACCTTGTGATTAGAGCATAGGAAGAATACAGAGAGGGACAAATCCATTTGTAGCTTGCTCTTAGGATTTTCTTTGGTCTTTCTTGCTGTGACCAGGGCCCTGAACTCTGTCCATTTGTTTCAGTTTCTTAACATTTTAGGGTTTTCATGTAAAAGGGGTAATTTGACAGAAGATAAATCTCCTTACATTCCATCTTGTCCTCAGATATCAGAGGGGCTGGGGGTGGCTAGGTTTAGAATCTGAGCGATATCCAATTTGGCACTATTGGTCCAGCTGCGTTCAGTGTGACTGAACTACCCCGATTCTGGATTCACTAATAGCATGCTGCACTTCCATCTAGTCGCGCTGCATGGTATCACGCAGCCAGTAGAGCTGGTGACACCCGATAAGAGACTTGTGCATCTGGCTACGTAAAAGTGCAGTTTATTAAAGTGACAGAAACACAGATTCTTACGGATTGCTGGTGATAGTACACTGTCTGCAAAGCATGTGCAAATATTGAAACTATGAGTAATAGAGCGCAAAGAATCCAGTTACATAAAACTACTGGAGTGTTATAGCAGCATAAAATAACTCTATACAGAGATTTTAAGTTTCCTAGGAAAATACTTAAGAGTTTAAATCTCACCCAAGGTGTCCCTATGGGGGGTGAGGAAGAGAAGCTTAGCCTGTCGACTGATCCCAGGAGTTAGAGGCAATCTGCAATGGTATCATCCCTGACTTGTTTACGATGACATCTTCCCTAACATCCCCCTTTCCTTGAACCATTTTTATATTATTTTCTATCTTGAAGGTGGAGATTGAGTGACTCTAGTCATACATACCTTTACCTTTGATGGGTGTAAAGTTCTCTCACTTCACTTTTAAAGGTAGAAATTAAGAAAAATTCAGAGAACACACTCATGGCTACGTAAAAGTGCAGTTTATTAAAGTGACAGAAACACAGATTCTTACGGATTGCTGGTGATAGTACACTGTCTGCAAAGCATGTGCAAATATTGAAACTATGAGTAATAGAGCGCAAAGAATCCAGTTACATAAAACTACTGGAGTGTTATAGCAGCTTAAAATAACTCTATACAGAGATTTTAAGTTTCCTAGGAAAATACTTAAGAGTTTAAATCTCACCCAAGGTGTCCCTATGGGGGGTGAGGAAGAGAAGCTTAGCCTGTCGACTGATCCCAGGAGTTAGAGGCAATCTGCAATGGTATCATCCCTGACTTGTTTACGATGACATCTTCCCTAACATCCCCCTTTCCTTGAACCATTTTTATATTATTTTCTATCTTGAAGGTGGAGATTGAGTGACTCTAGTCATACATACCTTTACCTTTGATGGGTGTAAAGTTCTCTCACTTCACTTTTAAAGGTAGAAATTAAGAAAAATTCAGAGAACACACTCAACGAGGGGTGGTCACACCTCAGAGGCAGGCAGTTTTTGGGATGGAGGTGTGTTTTGGTATTATGGTGGCATTATAATGAGCAAAGTTCATCACACTTAGGACTGAATTTTGTCAAAAACTGACAGACTGTTGGCCTAGGGTGGCAAATATGCAGCTTATAATTTCGTAGCTGCGCAGGCAGTATTGTTCAGGGAACCACCCTGGCGTGGATTTCTTGCATACCAGCTGCAACCGCACTCCACCCTGAAAGCCCCTTCAATACCATGCCTTTCCTTAATGTGTGAACAATTACAGGCCTTTAATTTAAGTTTAGTTTAAGTCACCCGTAGTAATTATTCCACAAGGGTATACAGTCATACTTTGGTGATCTTTTTTTGTCTTTTTTTCTCCCCAGTCTACAGGTAGTAATAGTAGTTGTTGATTTTGCTCTAGGAATAGTATACAACAGTGTAATGTCAGAGAGATAGGCGAAAAATTACTAACTTCACATCACACCTTTCCCAAAATGGGATACTCATTATCCTAGAAGGTAAGGAGCACACTTTTGACCTGCTACATAAGAGGAAACTGAATCTGTATCTCACCTCATACATTTAAAAAGTGCTTTACCCATAAGACTGATATACTATTGGGGTGGTTTTGTGTATACCCCAAAGACCTATTTCTTCACTGCCCAGTGTAACTCATGAGCCATGAACTTTAGCACAGATTTTGGCCTACTGCAACTTCCCCTAGAGAGCTTGACTGCTTGGTTAACAGTGCAGGGGCTTGCTCTTTCAGACTTAAAATCACTTTACTTTGGTCTTGGTATACTGGGTACAATTACATGGAGCAATCTCTTGGAACTACACAGTCAAGAAAATAAATTTCATCCTATTCAGACTAAGGAAGAGGGGGGATCTATAACTATTTAATAACATATCTTTGATGTATTAGGCATGTTAATCAGCAAGTGCTTTTCATATTGATGTATATTTGTGTGAAAAACTGGGGTCAAGTGCAGTCATTCTCATCCAGTCAAACTTCCTACAGTTTTAGGTGCCTGTGTAGGATAAAGTGTGGTAGAATTTTACTCCCCAGATATATAGTAAATAAAATAGATGCTTGTTTAGTCTGTAGTTTTCCTATTTTATGTTCTCTTTTATTGATTCATGTGCCCTCTAATGCTTGAACTACCAGAATAAATAAATATCTTGCAGTTACTGTTTTCTCTATCACAGTCACAGTTAGTGTGGTTCTCTTTCCTTAAAGCACACACATAAAGCAGTGTACTGCTAAATTTGCTATTAATTTCCACAGAGTCAGTTAGTAGTTACACATATGAGAAAATACTTTTTTTTTTTTTTTTTGAGAGGGTGCTCAAACACTTGAACAGTTTGCCTAAAAATGTTATACAGTCTCCATCCTTGGAGGTATTCAAACGATGTCTGGACATAGCTCTAGGTGGCACTGCTTAAGCAAGATGGGTAGGACCAGATGACCTCCAGAGGTACCTTCCAACCTCAGCCGTTCTGTGATTCTGGGGTTCTGTAAATTTAGGTGTTTTGTCTATGATCCTAGGTTGTATCAGACGTGCGTGTTCAATTAGGTTGTCTTGGGTACACTGCTTTGCATTTAGCAATACTTTTTTGGTATTGTTTGTAATTACTTTTGCCACAAGATTGGCTTTTCACAGGTTCCTGTCTATGCTTCTATTACACAAGGAAAGATATCTTCTGTGTATTCCTACTGTCTACTATTTTTTATGTCGGTTCTAACTTCATATACTGTCATACTGAGACTTCCTAATGAGACTTTTACATATCCAGCTAAGATTCTTTTTGGAATTGCTGGGGATTTTTGTTGGTTTTGGTTGTTTGGGTTTTTTTCCCCCTTTTATCAACAATTCATTCTCTAAAATAAAGACAAAAGTTTTGTTACAGGAATGTCTTTAATATACTTGAGTAACTGTAAGATCCTGGGATGGAGTTTTCCAACACTTCAGTTACAGGCTTGTTAAAAATTTGGGTTTTACAGGTTTCTCGTCTTTTTTTGTAGGTTTCTCTTCTTTTATAACTATTTTTGTGTAAATAAACACACCTGCTGTTGCCTGTGTTTACACACAGTTATGTCTGAAACTCATCATCATTACAACAGAATATGTATTTCTCTGTGAATATAAGTTTGTTAGCAATCAACCTTGATGCAAGCTGGAAAGCAGAGACCATGAAGACACTGGTTCATATATGTCTAGTACTATGTGCAATGTCATAAGTTTTTTGAGAGGTCTGAAAGAAGCTGTGACAGAGGACCAAAATCAGAGCACCAATTATAGGGCAGACAGGATGCTACAGAATGTTACAAATGGCATTAATCAGCTTCATAGGGAAAACTGAATTTATTCCACATTTTATGAATGACAAACACTTTGCCCTGATTATTTAATTAAAAATATGTCACATTCAGCAAGCTGTTAAGAACTCCCAGACAAGACTCCAAGGTAATGTCATGAACCACAGTATGAGCTTCCTTAGTGAAGCATCTGCTTCTATGCTGAGAATCGTCATGCAACTTTAGACATCTAAGACAACTCAATTGCTTAGATTCTTCTACTCTAATTTGAAAGGTCCTAAGATATCCAGCACAGGACTTGCTCATAATATAATAGTTTATATGATCCCAGGCCTTTCTGGAATAACATTTGAAGTCCAAAGAAATAACTGTGGGTACCTTTGATGACACTGCAGACCTATGTCTAAGGAAGATCAACTTTGTTTTTAGGAAGCATCTGTAATGAGTAGAGTACCTGTAGAGAATGGTTCGATTCACCCAAAGGTGTTTTTTCAGTGTTTGAAAGAAAGAAGTTGTGATGAATTAATTTCCCATGGAAATATTTATTCTCCCGGGAAAAGTAGACTATAATTTTCTACAATATTGTTTCATTAAAGTTTGGAGATAAATAGAGAAATGAAGGTATCTATTACGGAATCTTTAATAAAAACGTGTATGAGTAACATACATAAATTCTGTCACATATGATGATAAAACAGCCTTTTCATTTTCTCTTTTAATTTTTAACTTTCTGTAATAAAAGGAGACATTTCATCTCCTGTTTTGGTCTTATTTTTGATGACAGTCATTACAGAAGATACTGTGTTTAAACAGATTTGGAAAACACTTTGATAGTCAAATATTCCAGTAGACATTTGGATCAAATTTTCAATGTCCACAGAAAAGTTCACATCTGAGTTCAAACTGTTTCACAATAAATTATAAAAATAGTCATTCCTGGGGTTCAGATTGATTTCATATTAATACAGGCATACGTTAACATCTAAAACAAGTCAGAGAAGTTATAGTTTTTATGCCTTTAAATAAACCAGAAGGATTTTTCAGTGCAGAGTATTCTCTGAACTACCCTCAAGTTGTTTGGGTTTTTTTTAAGAATTTCATAGCTGTTCATATATTTTAGTGATGTGAATGATTGTAAGATATGACAGTACCATTATTGGTGCTGCTGGTGCTGCTGGTATGGCTATTTCATAAAAAATGCCTGATTTTGACATTTTCCTTGTACAAACATGTGTTGAGATAGGCCTCTTAGGACACTTATATGCCTATTTTTTTTGGGTGAGCAGGGCAGTAGGGGGATTGATCCCCTCAAAGGAGCTTGTACTCACTGGACTTTTATTTTTTGTCTGTGTGGGGTTTTCTTGAGTGCAACAGCTTGCTTTGTGGTATTTCCTACATTATACTCCCAATGTTCTTTTGCACAATATGATATAAACCTATTGCAAACGTATAGCTGTAGCTTTTCCGCATGATTTCTTTTTCATGTTTAGCATGTATAGGAATGAATGCTTATGTTTTCACTCTTATCCTTACTTGTGAACATTGAATTGTTGACAATGACATTATTGTCCCCTGAGAATGCAGATAATTAGGTCTACTGGGCATTTTATCTTCCTTTTAAATGTCTTATGTGCTCTGACTATACTAAATCTCCTATTCTCACTTGTACTAGTCAAGTCCTAAACTTCAATATGTAATGCCCTTTGGAAAACTAAACATGTTTTGATCAACATCTGTATCACCTATTCATCTGTTGCTTTAGTATATCAAGTTTTTCATAACATTTTTAATAGACCCTATTTGATTTTGAAATCAGTCCTTTAGTGGTGCTCTTATTCTATTTCCACACACACAACCCCCCTGCCACGTATTTAACAGAACTTGTCATTAAAGATCCATGTTATATATTACCTGATACTTACATTAGAGAATGATCATTCTTCCACTTTTTCATTAAACTTGTGAAACTGAAAAGCCTTTTCAAACCAGGATGCAAGTACACATCAGTAGGTCTTTCCAGTATTTTGAGGCAAGATCTAGGTGTATAGTACATGTTCTTGCACTCTGGCTTCTACAGAAAAAACCCTCGGATATGCTGTTTGGGAAAGCCCCATGACACCTTCTAACAAATCTCTCCTGTAGAGTTAAAGACAGTAGGGTACACATTAGAGGGAACCACTCAAATATTTTACTTAGACATGTAGTTGTACCATCTTTGAGATGTTACCTCTAAGTACGGGAAATCTTGCTTCAAAATATGGGCAAAGCATACATTCGAATTGTTCTGCATCAAATCTGTGTATGTGGTTTGTGTTTTGTTTCAGAGACTTATAACTTATAAGAGAAAAAGCAATTGTAAAAGAGTGAAATTGTTGCCTTTTTTTTTAAGTAATACCATTTATCCAGTAGTATCTGGTTTTTGCAAAGAACTAATTTAGCAAAGCATTTCAAAGGTAACAACACCCTATTACATAATAAGTTGGACACTACAGCATGTATGATTTGACACTCAGCCTCTACTCCAAATGGGATAGAAATTCCAAATTAAGGTACAGTAATTCAGGAATCTTCTTAGTTATATATTCACAAGAAAGCCAGAAAATTATTCAAAAGATCAACTACCATAAGCCTTGATTAGCAACCTAAACATTAATGTCTATCAGTCTTTGCTTTTAAATGGAATATTAGATAACCAGCTTGTAGGTATAATTACCTTTTATAGGTATCCAGATATATATGATGGAACTGTCAACTGAATCTTACCCCACTTCCTCAAAAGAAAAAATCCCTTATTTGTTTTCATAGCTGTGTCTTGCAGACTACAGACATTTCCATGTCAACTGTTTCTTTTTGAAGAATCAAGCTATATTACCCCTTTTACAAGTGGAAGAAGGGGAGTGGAAGCCAAATACAAAACTGTCAAAAAATAAATAGTCAAAAAAACTGTCAATAAATAAATAAAAATACATTTATATATTTATTTTTTTTCCTGCAAGGCTAATACCTAAATTCAGAGACAAAAGTACTGAGAAAACATTGCAGAATGTAAATATGTGAATAAACAAATAAATAAATATTAGTTTACTAAATGTAAATGGTTACATTTTAATGACACTTATTTTTGTTAGACATGCTATTTGTTTTCTCTCATTCTGTGTTTAAAACATTGAAAAGAAAGCAAAGTATTAAGAACATACAAGCCGAATGTTGCTGAAATTATCTTCCTTCAGATGTCTCCATTCTTTTCTTAAGATATTCATTCTAACTTTTACCCTACTTGTGTCAAACCCTGAATATCTCTTTAATTTTCACTCCAGTAGCCAATCTCCTTGGCCAATTACTTGAGTATAATGTTTCAGTGATGATCATGAAAGATTTTTCTTCCATATTAATTTTTACCTTGCTACTACATCTGAGTGCTTTGGGGATTACAAAGATAAGGGCATGCTTTAAAATATTTTTTGAAAGTCGTTTGGAAAATGCCATTGAAGTAAAGATATTTTCCATACATCCAGCACCAGTTAGAACAACCTCAATGAGAGCTTGTTTTAGAATCATTTTCCTCATTTGTTCTATTGGCCTCCACTCCCAGTGATGTTTTTATTCTATTTACTAAAAAAACTGTTTCCTGTTTCCAACACATAGGGATGAGATTTAATATTCCTTCAGCCTTCTTTTACTTAACATGACCTCTTATTGAGACTCAGATGAACATCACTTCCTTTTCAAAGAACAGTTTCTTGGTCCCTGCAACCACCTTTGTCAGTAATATCTACCATTTGCATGTCTATGTATAACCTGTTTTATTTTATAAATACCCTTTGAGTCTGTCACATTTTCATTTTGTTGACCTTGCCCATTTTTATAAGGCAGGTGAAAAGAAATTCTAGATATTGCTTAATCCTTCTATAATGATTTCTTTTATTCTTCTTAACTTTCTTGGGGGTGACATTGAGAACTTAGTTCAGTTACCTAATACCTGTGTGAAATTTCCTAGGGTATCTAAGACACCACCAAAAGACTCATCTATATTACAAAAAAACTACAGACAACTTATGCCCTTCTGAACTAGAAAAATCCATAAAGCGTCAGATGGCTATGAGCTGAGAATTGAATGAGCCCTAACTTTTTAATACTGGTCTTTATTTTTTATGAAAATGCTTGGGATTTTTAATATTTTAAAAAAGGACCAAGATGGTAGTACTGCATTTCTGATGCATTTAATTGGCAATTTACTTCATACAACAGTCCTGAGGTAAAAAAGAGCTTCTGAAAAAATGCAATATCTCTTTTGTTGTTCCAAGCAGAATGTCGTGATATTCATAGTTTTTTCCCAGCTTTAATTTATTTCAATAAATATAGAGCAAAATTTAGGCTTGAAGAATTACTTTTCTCTCCACCCTAACAGTTGAAAGTCTCATACATTCCAATGATTCCAGCACAGTATAATGCTTCCAGACAAGAAATCTATTGGTTGAAACTGGCTCTGTCCTGCATGGGGGAAAATTCTGATGTATTCTCACAGAAGCCACCCCACAGCAAAAATGTTACACAGGAAAATTTTGGCTCCGTGGCCTGACAGTAAACATAGTTATCTGAAATGGGAACACCTTAGTTCTGTTCCTAGAATTATTTTGAGGTAAGATTATGTTGCTCTTTGATTTAGTATTCTTTGATTATGCTATAGTATCTCTAATACAAAGCAAAGATTAGAAAAATTGGAGTTCCATTAGATTAGATTTTTTCAGATTTTGTAACCAAATCCTTTATTAGAATAGGTATGTACTTTTTAAAGTTTTCTTACATCTTTTTCATTCTTTACTGCTGTTTTCATTAGGGATGTTTATTCATATAATTAAGAAAAATCAATAAAATAATAACATGTATATCTGTAAAACAGCAAAACAATGCAATCATATAAGCCGTTAATCATGTCATGACTTATCAGGAAGATCAAATTTAACAAGATGAATAATTCAGAATTAAATTTACATATAAATTACATTTGCAAACAACCATAATAGTAATAACTATAATTAATTGCATCAATCATGAAAGAAATAAATATATGTTTAAATAAAGACTACACATTTAAAACACACCTGGATAATTTTACATGAAAGAACAAACAAGGCAAGTTACATATAAAGCTGGAAATTAATAGAATGTGGATTTCTGTCTCACATATTGATAAACATATTTCAACCTGATGTTATACAACTTGTTTGTAAAATATCAACAAAATAGATTGACTGTCCAAGATCTGTTCTACTGTTTGCATATAAATGAATAGACCATGATATCTAAGTATTTAACATTTTTTTTCCTTATGTATACTTTAATTTAAATATGAATAGCCCTGAAATTTCTTAGTAGTGTGTTATTAGTTTCTAAAAAATGTGGTATGGTTTCTCTTTGTGTCTTTATGAATGTCTTTTTTCCACTACATATCTTAGCAATGTTCTTAGCAAATATATATAATTTTATATATATGTATAATCTGTATTATAATTGTTAGTTATAAGCTCTGAAATGATTAGAATATAGAATCACTAGCTGTTCTGACAATCTCACTCTGATAAGCATTGATATGTAGTGGATTAACTCTAATAAGTTTTTACCAGAAAGTTTTTGTGCTACCTGTTCTGCAGTCCAGAGAGTGTTCCCTATCTTTTTTAGCAATGGAGACTTGCCAGGAGACAGCAAAGGTCACCAAGCACATATCTGGTCAGCTTCAAATCTCTGTAGCACCTCAAGGATGCATCCTGACTGCCTGTTTGGATGAAACTTCTAGATATCATTCTCCTTGTTTCTTCTTTCAGGACAGGTTGTGGTATAGTCTGTGAGGGAAGTGTGATACATTTGATGAAATCTCAGGGAACAGTCAAAGAACTGTACTGTCAGGGCATCATGACTGCACTTGTCTGGAGTTAAGATATAACTTATAATTCCAAGCAGGGTCTATGTAGTCAGCCACACTGCATGCAGAAACAAAACAAGGACAACACAAAGGCAATGACAGCCTGACTGTGATAAAACTTATATCCCAATATCAGACCTTGAAGGTGTAAACAGAGCATATGGTCAGTCACTTAAGAATTTCATTTCAGTTAAGTTTATAACTTTGAAGGAACAAAAATAGTGGTATTTGAATAGAAAAGAGGTAAAAAGTTTCTCTTTTTCTGTTCAAGAAGTATCTGGATTAAACTCTTAGCCATATGCTTTCGTTTAGGTAGTCCTGTGAGGAGCAGGGAGTTGGAATTGATGATCCTTATAGGTACCTTCCAACTTGAGTGATTTTATGATGATATTATGTAATGCCCTTGAGCTGTTAGAACTGATTGTAAAAGTATTTGCAAGTGTTCTTGTCTGAAGTGATGGGATATTGCTCACTGAACGAATAAGCACATGTACCGTAATAGTGTGTAATGACAGAAATTATACTTCCAACAAACTATGAGAAAATATTTACCTTACTGGTGAATATCTTTGGATTGTTTTTTTGTTTGGTTGGTTGGCTGAGGGTCAGTTTGTTTGTTTTTCTGGGGTTTATTTTGGTGGTGGTGGTAGTTTTGGGGTTTTTTTTCAAAATTGAATGGCAATGACCTCAAATACTTTTGCTGCATAGGTATAGTTTTCTTTCAAATAGACCCATGTCCAGGTCCACAAACAGTTGTATTCAATGTCTGCAGTGTAAGTTCTGTTAATGTCAGCAGAGATGGAAGACTTCATTGTTGATGTGAGGAGCCATAAAGGTGGCCTAGTTAGAAGGGGAAAACTACTGAACAGAAGAAAATGTCTGCTGAAAAATACTGACAGGGAAATTGCTTGCCAGCCTGGGAGCTGTGATCCTGCGAGCTAGGGCTGGGAACCAGAAACACCCTTGAAAAGTGTAGCTGGCATCTTTGAAGTACAGCTGGGTACTTAGAAACCAGAGACATCCTGAGATGTCATTGGTAAGTGCAAAACTCAAGGAAATGTAATGGCAATTTAACATCCGAACAAGTTGAAACAGTCTGGGAAAATAACATTGGTCTGAAAGAACGGAAAATGTCTCTTGTATGTTACAGGGGGGAAAAAAACCCAACCAAAACCAAACAACAAAAACCATTAACCGCATCTGTTGGCTGTTCAAAGTGGTGATGTCCTAAGCCTTCTTCTGTCTCTATGATATAAAAAGGACTTGTTATTCCAAATTTAGCCTCTCTCTCTGAGAACATGTGCTGCATGTACTTTTCCTTTCTTAAACAGGCTGAATTCTCTGCACAAACTTTCTATGAGATCTTGGACTCTTACTGGGGACATCTAGCACACTCCGGACTCTGTGACGTGGATCATTTTTGAAGGCAGAATCTCTCTGTTACTTTATTAGTCCCCTTTCTGGTCCCATTTCTGGAGTTGGTTCAGTTTGTTGTCCAACCTCTGGGATGGTTGGGTCCCCTTCTGCAATCAGTTTGTCCTCCCCTTTGGGATGGTTTAACCCCTTCTAAAATCTGTCTAATTCACTTGATACCAATATTATATACCTGTGTAAGTTATCTATCAGAAATATCTCTACAGTTATATTGTTGATAAATTGCTTCACTAATTATAAGTTTGTAGTAACCCATAATACTGCATACCTATATTGTTGTTACTATAGAAATGATTGCTACCAGTATTGACTGCTGGCATGTTATTGATTGATACTATGTTATTGATCACTGATAGTAAGTTGTTACAGCTTTATATATATATTAACTTAATTAATCTTAGGTATATTTCTGGTCATGATTTTGAGGTAGTATACTTGCTAGAGGGGATTTTTCTGGTACTTATGGTAATCTGTCATAGAGAAGAGAGAGGATAAAATACTTGTGTATTACAGAATCCTATTAACCCATAGTAATTTTCTCTACACATCTGCAGTTTTGGTAGCCCTTTAGTTTGTGACATTAATAAGTGTCAGGAGTGGGTTTCTGTAAAATACACAGGTCATAGATGAAAAAATTTGGGAGGAAGTAGGAGAAAACATTGAAAGGTAGTAGATAATTTGGAAAATTGCAAGAAGCCCTTGCAAGCAGAATTTCAGGAGTGGCAGCAAAGTATTGGGCTTCTCACAGAGACATATCCAACTGCATGCACTCTGCTGACAGCTCTAAAGCAGGAGGCTCAAGAGGTTTTACAGTGTATTAGAGCAGTTAGAGCAACTTCCCCTTGAATCTCATAGTCCTGATAAAACCCAGCTACTTCAGGAATTAGAAACTAATCTCAAACCTCTGGCTTTGCAACAGCCAGATCAAGAGCATACACACTCAGTCTCAGTGAGAGCGTTGGAAAGATACATATACTGAAAACTGATCGTGAGTAGGATGATTCTGGGTTTTTTGTCACCACCTCACAAGCCTGGTTCTGGCAACATGCTTTCTACCCTTGCTGCATTACCTGAATAGACAGCTCCTTTGCACCTCATTGCTCAAACTTCCATGGTACAACTCTCTGGCTTCTGCCAGACACAAAAGCACTTCACTGCTGCCTCAGGTCACACTGACCACTACAATGTATTCTGCTATCATGAATTAACCTTATCTGGCAATTAAGTACAGTTGCTCACTCACCTCCCTTCACCCTCCCACTGTGGAGGAGAGTAGGAGGAAAAGACAAGGAAAGCTTGTAAAGTTGAGATAAGAACTATTTAAGAATGTAAATTGAAATTATAGTGGTACTAATACTAACAATACTACTAATAATAAGTAATTAAAACAGTAGAAAATAGACCTTATGATACAATAGCTCAGCACCCACTGACAGACACACAGCCAGGTCCCATAGCAGCAAGAAATCCAAGATAGGGGAGAAAAACTCACCAACCCCCAACAGAGTAAATAAAGAAACTGCTCCCTCGCTAACAACTGTGACAAAGCACTAACAAAAGAGCTAAGTACCAAACTATCAAGCTAGCCAAAGTCTTCCCCCGCCTCCAGGATACTTCCTGCCTCCAGAACTGCACATGTGCCCTGAGCCTGACTTACCGTGGAATGAAACAACTCTCTCTGTGCAGAAGAGGGGCTTGTTCTTGCCTAAAACCAGCACATCTGCAAAACAGAGTAGTTGTTCACAACAGTGCAGAGGTCCTTAAACTACGTCAAAAAGCTGAGTGTCTAGATAGGTGACACAGTGTTATCAAACAGGGCCTTGAACTGTTATTCTTCTTCAGAATGAGGCCAAACAAATATTTCTGGAAGGAAGAATAGTTCTTCATAATCCTGATGCAGGGGCTGGTCCCTATACTTTCTTTCTAGTATCTTCAATGATACATGCTCTTAGGAAAATGCCAGTACCATGGGAATGTAACCCTCCCTGAAATACCTCTGACAGTCTGGGACATATTGACTGTGCTAGCAGCAGCAGGAAAAACAAAGCTATTGAAAGATGCAGTACCTGGAGGAACAAACGGTTTTCCCTTAATGTTACATGGTAGGAACACGGATTGGAAGACTGTAATGGCTCACAGGCTGAAAAAATTGGATAACCCCTATAGGAAGGCAACAAGGCTGGGGAACTAACCCCAGAACAACAGTCCGTAAGAGAGAAGGTTGGGTCAAAATTTCCCAAACATCAAAAGGAAATACTAAGGGACAAAATATTCAAAATTTCCCCATTAAAACTGATCCATGTGACAGAAAAGAACACCTGGAAAACAGAAGGAAGTTTTAGAATGGAGATACTGATGGGATCTCCTCAAGGATTAGGGTTTATGACAAGTGAGTTACAGAAATGAAAGGGTTAATTTTGAGGGAGATTGCACTGACAGCCTGGATGCTGGCAGTGTTGTCCCATCTGCTCCCTCAGTCCTATTACTAGAAAAAGAACAGAGGAATTTCTGACAACCCCTTCCATGTGGCCTTTTCTTTTTTTTTTTTACTAATATTTATGAAAATCCTTGTATAGTGCTAATAGTGTATGATAAATATATTCTCTCTTTTATCACTGCGTGCTGCTGTCCCTTCCATTAAAAATCTTATTTTGAATTACTATCCCCCAAGCTAAGCAACAAGGACTTCATGAAACAGATTTTTAGGCATAATCTGACAAGAGGGCTGTGTATCTTCTCTGATATATTACAGAAAATACTGGAATGACATTAATCCTCTAATAAGGAGGCCCAACAAGCCTTAGGTACTTTATGATTTTGGTAAGCACATACTCTAGAATTTGGTACACTTTCTTGACCCTTGTAACATTTGTTAGAGAGCTATGTTACCTGGAAATGGACAGTTATTCTTGAAGAATCACATAGTTTATTAATACACAATGTTTCAGAATATCAGGCTAGGGACCCTATAATACAGATGCCCACTTCCAGACTACATATAGGATTCACAGAAAAGGTATATTAATGGGGATTGTTTCAAAAAGTTTCTGATACAGCTCAATTAATTCATGTTTGATTTGGATCAAAGGGGTGGTAAGGTTTGCAAGCATGATACTCACCTTGGGAAAACTCACTGCTGGCTGCTTATACAGTACTGTTAGCTACAGAAGTCATCACATTAGATGCAACATTAGAAATATTCCCTATTCTTAAAGGAATTAAAGAAGTTATTTCTTTTACACCGGGAACTGTACTCCCCACTGTGAATTCCACGTAGGTCTGCCTGACATACACAGATGGAAATTCTACAAGAAACACATGCATTTCTGGACCAAGACCTGGAGGCCAGAGGAGATATCCTAGAGTGTCAGTAAAGCAACACTGAGTACCTTGATTTAGGCAACTGAACATCAATTTTTTTATAGAATGTGGATATGGAAAGGAAATGTAGACTTCACAAAATGATAGGTATGTTTTAACATGTGTGAAAATTCTTGCAAGCATGGCATCCACCTTGAATACTCTCTTAAAAATTAAAGTTCTTCTTTGAGGGTTTGGGGTTTGTTGACTAAGACCAACTGCAAAAAAATCAGAGCAAAAGTAATAATTTAAAAATGGAATCATGTGTTTTCATCTATGTTATTAAATCATGAAAATTAATTTCAACTGAAGTGAAATTTTGATTATTTTTGTGGGTTGTTGGTTTCAAAACCATCTAGTTTTTTTTTAATGCTGTAAGAAGCTAATTTTCAAAAAATAAGTACAAATAGTTGTAACTAAATTCACTGTCTTTTTGAATAAATGTAATTATGTATAATTTTCTACCCAAAGGTCTTAGTAATTACAGCAAAAACATATGCATTGCTCATGAAGAGGTTGATTCAAACAGACTTCATGGTATCCTATTATGAATATACTTTGTTTATTGCTGTAACATGCTACTTTGGTTAGGAGTTACTTGATTGCTTTGGTTTCATATTGGCCCTGTATTAATTATTTGTGTAAAGATAGATTTTGCATGTGTAGGGTAAAACCTGCTGACTTGCTTATTAAAACATAGTTAAAAAAAAAAAAACTATTATAATTTTACAGGTATTTGAGGGTTTAACTTGAACTGGCCAAATAATATTGTTTGAAAAAATGACATGTGACAGCTAAAATCACAGACATAATGAAGAGTCCAGTGCTTAGAACATTCACACACAATTTAAGAAAACCTGATTCAATTTATTCCACTGCCTCAGGAGACTTAAGCCTGCAATTTGCCGAAGGATTTTCTTAAATACCAAGCTGTGGAGTATCTGGGAAAGATAAAACAATTTTCTGTGCCTTTGCATTGCCTGTCTTAAGGCACCTTTTGATATATAGAAGAATTGGTTTGAACCTTAACCCTCTGTTTCCAGGTGGCTGGGCTAAACCACAGGCTTTTGTTACTATCTTAGTTATCTTCCTCAACAGTCAGCACCTTATTATTTAGAAATTCTATGCAAAGTTTAGTAACCAAAAAAATAGACATAAAAACTTTCTAAATCTCCACCTTCCTCTAGGAAGATTTTAGACAGTTAGGTCAAAATGCTGGGAAAAATATTTTCATTCAGTGTCAGAGGACTGCTTCCCATAAACATAGTCCTCATTCTGAGAGGTGTGTAAGATTAGACCTATATTCTCCTTAACTGTGTTAATAATATCCAGCATGAAATACAATATTGCAGCTGGTATAAAATATTGTAACTTGTTAATTTCTAAGCAGGTAGGAGAAGAAAAACACATACTTTTGATTTAGACAAATAACAGGAGTTTAGTAGAAAAAGCATCATGTTACGTTAAAAAATAATTTACTCAACTAGTTCTCATTTCTTCATATGACAATTATTGTTCCTTTATTAAGCTTCAATTTATTTGTACTGAAGGGTTCAAGAGCATTGTGCAACTCTCCTAGCCTGCCACTAGTTTGCCATCTGCTAGAACCCTGAAGGGAGAGGTAAATTAACTATCGGAGTATGTGTGGCTCATCGGACTGCAGAGAAATTAGCTGTAGGAAAAGGAACGACGTTTAAATGAGATGAACAGCTTGAAAACATAAACATTTTCTTTCTTCTGTTTTCAGAGAATTAATCCACATCTTAAATATGACAACAGTTTTACATAGTCCTGATTTGAGTATTCTTTCTGCTCAGGACATAAAAACAATAACGGATATTATTATTATTATTACACATACATTTTATCTCAAGCTCTGTGATAGTTTGAATGTTTAAAAATCCTGCATACATATCAGGGTTCATACATATTTTACAGATGAGAAGACAGAGGTGAAGTTGATTTAGTCCCGAAAATAGTGGCAAATGCATATAAGGAATAAAATGTAAGAAAATACCTAGCCTTCCTTGTGGGGCTGTATTACCCTCTTTGGAATGTAATTACTGGTACTCTAATTGATCAGAATAGGGACCTGTTGAAATTCATGACAACATCCATATAAGGGAAAAATAAACTACCCTCTGAGTCCTTGGTGGCAATCTGTTTCTATCTGTTATGGGCATATACATCAGTGAGGCTGGTTTAGGGAATGAAAATTTCTTAGAGATAAGAACTTCAGTATTTTCTTGAGGTATCTGTAAAAATTTTTTTTTTACAAATTTCTGACTCATCCAGAAGTAAACATAGTTATACATACATAATTAAAAACAGTTAAGCTTCTGCTATGGTACTCCAGGAACAGTTTAGATTTTTTTTGTTTGTTTGTTTGTTTTAATCATTGGAATTATCTTATTTTAATAATCCTTTCTTAATCATCCAGAGAATTGGCTCCTCATATTACAATTGGAGGTTACAGCTGGTGAACATTAACATCACCTGCATGTTGAGTACTTTCTGGTATGACATCTTACCTCACTCATGGCACTGCAAATCCTGTCTAACAAAACCAAAAAATAGCCAACAACCCTGACTTCCCCTTCCCTCCACCCCCACCCCATGCTCCCCCCCAAAAAAAAAAACACCACACCAAAACTCAACCCTAAAACCCTAAAATACCAACAAGAGAAATTATATACTGACAATTTTAAATAAAGGGGAGCTGGGGGATGGGAGCAGTCTCTATGGAGCAAATGCTTGAGATTAAAAGTACAGGCTTATTTCATGACTGAAGACAATTTACTCTGCAAAGCAAAAAGAGAAGATGATATTTTTCAGATATTAAAGAAATTCTAAAACAAATCACAAGATGAAAAACTTCTGCATTATTTTTATTCTAAAAAGGTGTAAATTTGTGGATCTGATTTTTAAAAAGTATAGCTCAGGAGGAAACAACAAGCAATTAGCAATCAACCATTTTAACATTTAACACCCAATGAGAGGCAATCAGACTCATCATAAAAGTAGTGATTTTTGTAGATATTATTTAAACAACCCATTTCAGCATACTATGAAACCACAATACTGAGAACTACTTTGAAAGATAGCATCAATGTACAGAAAAACATATTCAGTACTTTTCAAATGAAATTTGAAAATGTTTAATACTTATGACCATTCTTAGGTTACCTAAAAAATAACAAACACCATTTTGTAGGATAAGAAGGATTATGTAAAACTGAAATGGAGAAAGTTCTAGGCAGATGGTTTATAAATTATACATCTTTCTTCTTGTTCTGTTCTTGACAATACTAGCCCTGATTTAGTAGCTGTGCCATTTTCATCATAAAACTGAGACTAGCAATTAATTTAAAGGAAGTATTTCTAATTTAAAATCTTTATTGTTTTGAAAATCTTATAGATTTTTACCACTGCCATGCAGTGTTATAGGGATTCTTTACTCATGCCTCAGAGAGCTTGCTGAGTCCATTAAAATGACACAGATAAGAAGAAAAGGGAAACAGATGGAAGCCTAGAGAAATGAAAATGATTAAATGTCACATTACTTTATCAGAAGAATGTCCTGATACACTTGTTTGGGGAATGATGTGTAAGAAAATGAGGAAGCAATAACAGAAGAACTGGTTTTGAAGAAGGCAACTACAGTGCAGGCGAATAATTCCATGTGAAGGAGAGAGGGGAGGAAACATACAGAGTTAGACAGTAACAGTGGAGGGAGAATACAAATAGACTAAAAGGATGCACAGAGTATTCAAGCCACAGAGACATGTGGTGAAAGATCAGATACAAGGAGAGAATTAGGAATTACTCATTACACAGAGAAAACTTAAGTTGGGATTAAGGAAGGGAAGAGACACTAAAAAAAGACTCAAGAAGAGATGTGGAAAGAAGGGACCTGATCATGTAGATGGGAAGAGGAGAATGCTGTGTCTGTAAATATTGCTGTCTTTCATATGAAGGGCAGAAAAAAACATGTGGGGCTATAGGTGGAAGAGATG
>NW_010239268.1:26200-34341 GCF_000690775.1 Eurypyga helias
AGTGATGATTGATAAAAATCTGAATGTGAAGATATAAAAAATGTGACAAAATTGTTTTGATTTTGGGAAGTGAAGAAAAATGTGTTCAACAAAAATCTAAAAAAAATTAAATGTGAAAGCTCAGGAATATTTTGTGAAAGTATGCTATTACTTTGTTAACCTTATGACCCAGCTGCCAAATTCTTCAGAGCATTCATTCATGCTTTTTAACTCTTACTCATTCAGTTAGTTTCATTAAAGTATGCAGAAGAAATTGTGCTTCTTATTGTTTAATATTATGGCCAAATTCAGCTAGAGAAAAACTACAGAAATAGGTTTTTTTGCTTCCATTTTTATCAGTCAGTTTGGCATTTACATATAGCAACACTTGACAGCTGACATCAGCTTAAGATACTGGCCCTATCTGACTAGTGGAGAGAACTACTGACACCTGGGGGAGGGGTCTCTGTCAGTACGTGGTGTGGTGCTGCTAGCCGTATGTTAAACAGGGTCTGCCATCTCACATTTGGTAACATCTTACTCATGTACTCAATCAAACGGAGTGTAAATAAGTGTGAAGGCCACCGGAGGAATTTGGTAATCTGCAGTTTAGGAAGAAAATTAATCTCACCTGGATCCCAAAGTGCCTTCAAGAGAGAAATTTCTGGTTTAAATCTTCTGGCAAAAAGACATATATTTCTGAGAATGAGGAAAGAGAGAAGCATGTTTTTCTTGTCTGTTTGTCAGCTCCATGCTGAGACAGTTAAGAGTCTTCCAAGAGAAACGAGTCTCCTCACTGAGCACAAGGCAGAGGGCAAGTTGAGACAGGTAGGTGGGCACGGGAAGAGGGGAGTGGTACAAGACAGAACAAACATGAGCAAACTGAAAAAATTCTGAGAAAAGCAAGGTGAAAATATGGCCAGGACTCAGGGATGACAGAAAGAAAGCCTAAAACAGCACCCAGAAAACCACTGAAATGCTGTTTACTTAGAGCAGCTAAGAACACTTCTATCATATTACTCTTGAAAAAGCAGAATGTTGGCCTTCTGAAGAAAAATAAACACACAAATAAGAAACCTAATTTGTATCTCACCCCAAATACAATTTGTTGTTGTATTATTATTGTTGCTTCCCCCTCCCCCCCCTGCCCCCCCAACATAAAGTTTGTGGTCTATGAACTTAAATGGTTGAATTCTGGTTCTGCATTCAAATGATCACACAAACACAGTGGTGGAAAACAGCTCCAGGAAAACATACATATGATTGACAGCTTAATTGCTATTTACAACTCATATTTGAAAGAAAAAAAAAGGATGTATCAATAATGGGTTTTTTAACTAAATGTCCACTACAGGTCACTAAAAAACCCCAATTACCTGATTAGATATATCTTTGATTTGATTAGTATATTGGTTCTTATTCTAAAGAACTCTTCATTCACTGCTGTCTCATTAAAATTTGTACTGTTTTAAATTAAGGAGTTTCTTCTTTTAATAGTAGCTCCTGCAGCAATACAGCTGACATGCCTTCCCCATTGATTAACAGGTCAGTTGATCAATACAGAGAAAGAAAATAATTTAAAGACTAGAGATGAAAGCAGTAAAGAAATGGAAGAGCTCATTTTTAACACCACCAGCTTGTTTTGCCATCTATGTGAAAGCATAGGAAGTTGTTTAAATGGTGTTGATCTTAACTTTCTTCCCAGAAGAAAGGAAAAGGAATTAAAAATAAATGCCTTTCTCTTTTGACTCACTAACAATCTTTACAAGGCCAAGCCCATGTCTCATCTTGTTACCTGTTGAAAAGTTAAATTGCATACAATTCTACTGCATGCCCAATTAGATAAGCAATTGAGAGTGGTGGCTGTGACAGTCTCATCTTTTTGAAAATGTAGTGCTAAGAATCAATAAGACAAATATAAAACAGAGCAAAGAAATATGATTTAACTATATATTTCTATTCTTTATGAGTTCATTCCTAGTTTATGCCCTTACAAAGCAGTATTTTGAAATAGCGTTAACAACATAATGTGAGAAGACACTTTTTAAAATGACTTAAAACTACATCTAAGTTACAGACCATTTTCCTTGAGAACTCTCCCGATAAATGCATTGCAACCAAGTGAAAAACATATTCCTTTTCCTGCTGTGATTGCACATTTTTACTCTTCAGTGCAGGCATATGTATTTTCAATTTCTTCCTGACAGATTGATTAACCTTGAAAAGTTGCAAAATGAAAAAAAGAACTTCCATAGTTAACTTTCCAAATGCATGTGCGGGGAAAAAAAAAAAATCCACCCCACAACTGCATAGTCTATAAATAGATGCTAGGAGCTTTATTAGTTTTTGATTCTTCCTGATATTTAATGTATAAAATTTCACTTTATGAAATTACTTACATCAAAATAAGAAAGAAGTACATACTGGTACACAGAAATTGCATATTGGCCTTTTTATTTGGTGTAGGGCTCAAGAAGTTGGTGGAAAGGGCTGCAGGGTGTTAATTCTGCAAGGAGAGGTTGGGGCTGCCAGACACAGCATGTTCCAGCCAGCTCCAAAGGACCAACTGCAGGAAACCGCTGAGTGCCTCAGCCAAGATAGCAGCACCTCATGTAAAGGGTATTTAAGAAAACGCAAAATGATGCCTGAGGAGGGAGAAAATAAACTGTGAGAAACAACCTTGCAAGCACCAATTTGAGAGAAGGAGGAGGGAGAAGAAAGAGGTGCTCCAGGTGATGTAGCAGATATTCCTCTGCAGCCCATAGTGGAACATGTAGATATTTCCTGAAGGAACTACAGCCCATGGAGGACACATGTTGGAGCAGGAGTAAAATGTGAGTAGGGAGGAGCATTTGTAAGGAACAATCATGGACTCATCACAACCCTCTATTCTGCATTACATATCAAACCTCTTGTGCCACTCAACAGCTCAAGAAGGGGTTATGAAGGAGTCAGAAATGAGGTCAAGGAAAAAGGGTTGATGTGGAGGGAAGGTGTTTTCATTTGTCCTTTTTTTTTTAGTAACCAAATCTACTTTAATTGGCAAAAGAATGAAATTTATTTTTCCCTAGTTGAGTCTGTTTTGCCTGTGCTGGCAACTGAGGAGTGATCTCCCATGAGCTTTTTCATCTTCTTTTCTCTTCCTGTTCTTTTGAGGAGGGGAATGAGAGACCACCTCGTTGTCATCTGGCAGTTGGCCAACATCAACCCACCACAGCCTTGAATCAGCTTATCCTCGGTACTGGTCCATATAATATTAATCAGAAGAAAAATAGATGAAATAACATTTTTAGTTATTGTTAATTCCCAGCAATTTACTCTTACAGTGTTTAACTGAGATACAGTAATAGATGCATAGACAGAACAATGCAAAGACAGAACAATAAAGTATGACATTAACCACTTAAATCAGTAATAGATAAATGTAATATCTTAAATTTCTGTATCTCTAGAGATTTTTATTTTGATAACACATAAATAGGCTGTAATGTAGTGCCAGGAATAAAAAAAAGACTATCAAAGCACACCATAATCTAAATATAAAAGGAAAATGAGGGAGGAATGATTAAACAATGTCAAAAAACGAAGACAACTATAGTGAAGTGTTCAAATTAATGTAAATAATACCAATTCCAGTTCTCTTCCCCTGTCTTGCTGGAGGCGGGTGAGCAAGCACATGTGTGGTTCTTAGTTGACTGATGGGGCTAAACCATGACACTTCTATGGTAAATTGGTTGGTTAGCTTAATTAAGTGCATGTATATGAAATTGTAAAGACCATGTAGACTGATATGAAACTGAATTATAAATAACTCTTTAAACAAATAAAATTAATTGGAGAACGTTGAGAGCAGAATATGAAGACTTAAAATATTAATTTTGACTTCTATTAGAAAGGAAATAAATACTTTATTAAAGTTACAAAATAATATTTAGGTGGAGAAAAAAAAAAAAAGAAACCAACAAACAAACACACAACCCAAAACCAACAAACCTTGGAGAGGTGCCAGTTCTAGAATTTTCAGAATATTTTTACCAGCTGCTGACAAGCTTATTCCATGACCAATTTAATTTCTCCTCTCTGAACTATAATGTTGTCCATGACTAGATTGTCATATTTAAGATACTTAATAGAGAGCTTTGATCTTTCTTTGCACATGAACATCTGAAAAACGTTGATATTTTTCTTACATTGGAGAAAGTCACATATAAAGAAGATTTTATTATAACCACTGGCATAAACCGAAGTGAATTAATCCCTAAATGTTGCAAATATCTTCCTCTGTTTTTTTTTTTTTTTTCTCCAACCCTACCCCAGTCTTCTAGGTATAAATAAATTAATTCTCTTTTTACATAGAAATTAAAATCCATTATTGAATCAGGGTTGTTCAGCTTTCTCCTTTGCAAAACAATGGCAATCCACCTCAGCAAAACTCAGTAAGGCTTCTGTGTAATACTTGCTAGCCTTCCTGGGCCCCTCTTCCCTGCAGGTCTTCTTTCCAAGGAACTTTCCCAATCAGTTCCCTGAAGAGGCTAAAGTCTGCTCTCCTGAAGTCCAGGGTAGCGAGCTTGCTGTGCACCCTCCTCGCCTCTGGATCTGAAACACCACCATTTCATGGTCACTGCAGTCCTACGCATTCCAGGCTGCCGTTGAGGTTCACATTCCCCGCCAGCCCCTCCCTGTTGGTGAGAACAAGGTCTAGTGTGACACCCCTCCTCGTCAGCTCCTCTATCACTTGGATAAGGAAGTTGTCATCAGTGTATTCCAGGAACTTCCTGGCTTGCTTGTGCCCTGCTGTGTTTTCCATCCAACAGATATCAGGGTGGTGGAAGTCCCCCATGAGGACAGGGTTTGTGAACATGAGGCTATCTGCTTGTAGAGGGCCTCATCCACTTGCTCATCCAGGCCAGGTAGCCTGTAGCAAACTCTTACTACCAGAACCCCTCTTCCTGCCCTTTCTTTAATCCTGAGCCATAAGCTCTCAGTCAGCTCCTCATCCATCCTCCGATGGAGTTCCACACACTACACCTGGGCTCTGACATAGAGAGCAAACCCCCCTCCATGTCTCCCCTGCCTGTCCTTCCTAAAGAGCCTGTATCCTTCCATTCTGACACTCCAGTCATAGGAGCCGTCCCACCATGTCTCCACAATGCGAAGTAGAAAGTTGTCTTCCTGAATGTCATTGTAAGATGAAATTGCAGTAAGTTTTATTGTTAGCACGTAGTATCTGTGAAAGAGGTTAAATGCCTAAAATTACCATATTTCATTAACTTATAGAAGTTACCTCTGATACTGATTATTTTAATTTTATGGATCTTTGCCAGATTAATTTGTATCCAGTCACTGAATATTTGTAAGAAAGAATCTTTTTATACTTTCATTTTATACAAATATTTTACAGTATAGAAAATTAATATTGTATTCATACATCTGATTCTTTCACTGTAATCACTGGTCCTTTGACAGTGCTTTCAACAGGAATAGAAACTGGTATTAAACTGGAAAAAGACTTATTTTACATATAATCAGTCCTATAAAGTAATACCAAGCCTTCAACCTTCAATGAAATTTTACAGGAACTCATCACAGAACCAGATTTGTAGAAGTGGGAAGGGACCTCTGGAAGGTCTAGTCCAATGGGCCTGCTCAGAGCAGGGCCAACTAGAGCAGTTTTTTTCAGGTCTGTGTCCAGTCATGTTTTTAGTATTTCCCATGATGGAGACTTCCCAGGATTTCTGGGCAACTTCCTCCAGTATTTGATCATCATCACAATAAAGATATTAACAAAATCATGCTTAAACAGAATTTATTGGTATGCACTGATATTTATTCTGTCACTGGAAACATCTGAGGAGTCTGACTCCATGTTCTTATCAAGATATATTAACACCTGATGCTGAAGGAAGATCCCTCTGAGCCTTCTCTTATCCAGGCTGAACAACATAAGCTCTCTCAGCCTCTCCTGATATAACAGTTGCTCCAATCCTTTACTCAACATCTTGGTCCTTTGATAAACCTACTCCAGTATGTCCACATCTCTCTTGTACTAGAGACATCAGACTTGGACACAACACTCCAGATGATGTTTCACCAGTGCTGAATGGAGAGGAAGTCTCATTTCCTTTGACCTTCTTTGGCACTTTGTCACATTCCTGCCTCAGAGTCACTTTTCCTGGACTGCTTGAGGAAAAGCATTTGCAGAAGGTCAAAGGAACAGTCCAGGAAGCTGTTGACCTTCTTTGGCACTTGGCCACATTGCTGCCTCAACGTCAATGCATTGTCCTCCAGGATCAGGGACCCTGTTTTCCAGTTGGTTGGCTTCCAGCATTTATTTATGTATAGGAATAACTCCTGCCCACATGCAGGACTTTGCACGATCCTTTAATGAACTGCAAAAGGTTCCTGTCTGACCATTTCTCCAGTCTAATGTGGTCTTTCTGAATGACCACACAACCATCGATATCAGCCAGTCCCACTTTTGTATTATCTTCAAATATGCTGATGGTAACAGTTCAAGATCTAGACAAGACTTAGAAAATCTTCAACCGCATCTTCAGTCCAAGGCCCCAGCAAGCAGCAAATCTCCCCAGACAGTAGGTCAGGTTGGTAAGTGTGAGCCTCTGGTCCCTGCTGCAGGGAGTCTCCCCAATGTTACCACTCAGCACTTCTTCCTGGTGCTGGTGCAATTCTCAGTCTCAGCTAGTTCATCTTCTCTGTGGGAGAAAACTCCCAGACCTTTATCTGCTACCAGGGTACTGAGTCTTTTCTGTGACTGCAGATGGAGCAGCAGTTATCCTCTTAGAGCCAGAGATCACGTGCTTCCAGCCTTTACCATTACAGGAGTCTCTATTTTCCCAGCTGATACGCACAGTGTCTGCCTACACCTCCTTCAGTATAGTTGGAGTGTGAGGCTTTTATATCTGCAGGTTCTCGGAGAAGATCCAGAAAATCTTTCTCATGATTTCTGATGCTGCTAAGTCCACTGACATCATCTTGCATCTCCTTTAGTTCAAAATACAATATTCCACTCTTTAAAGAAGGATTCCAGAGAAGATTGAACCAGGCTCTTCTCAGATATTCACCGCTACAGAACAAGAGGCAAAATTCTCAAGTTCAAACAGGTGACATGTTTGTCAGAGAAGGAAAAGTTGCCTCAGTGAGAGGCATGAAACACTGAAACATATGATCCAGAAAGATTATGAAGTCTTCATCCTTAGAAATTTTCAAAACTCAACCAGACAGCACCATGAGCAGACTGATGTGACTTTTCAGTTGGCTATGATTTGAATAGGAGGTTGTCATGGAACATCACAAAACCAAGCCTGCATGTCTAAAGAACTGGAAAGGGAATTTATTTTTTTACAAAGTGGCAACAAACTCAAACTAAGTTTTACTCTAACTGAAATCTGTTTTGGGACTCTAATGAACATTAACAATCCACAGATTCAGAATGTCAGTTGGGAATTAAAACCACACACCCAGCTTATGAATTCTTAAGCTTTATGGCCAATGACCTAAAATGTGCAATCACTCACCTAGTAAGAGGGAAGGATCCCAACCTCCAAGACTTCCCTCATGTCTCATCCCAACCTAAGAAGAGAGTTCCCAGCTGCTGACCTGCAGCACCAAGGAGGATCAACTCAGGAGTATCCACTAGGGCTCCATTTATATCCTAGCTGAATCTGAGCTATGGTCATATGTGGTCAAGTAGAGTCCCACTGGCAGAAGACAATGACTTCCTTATATTCATCCCCCAAACACCTGACCACCGTCATGTAGGTGTGATAAGAGTGATGGTGGGAAGTTTGGTGGGCTTCTGCAGGTTGTTGTCAGGGCAGGTATATCTGCCACAGAGGTAGAACCAGATAACATTCAGAAATCCTTTCCAACCTGTTTTATGATTTTAAGAAATGTCTTAAAACTGTCATTGTCTTTTTCAATTTACAGAAATTTAAAACCAGCTAATATTCCAAATATTCTTGCTAGTGATCTTTACTTGTAGTTTTTGGGACAAAGCAAAGAAGGCTAAAAAAGGCTGAAAAGTTAAAGAAACATCTGTCGTAGTTTAGCCCTGTCAAGCAATTAAGCACCACCATTCGCTCTACCACTCCGCGCGCACACACACACACTCTCCAAGCGAGGAAGGATGGGAGGAAAAACAA
>NW_010239269.1:0-9850 GCF_000690775.1 Eurypyga helias
GGCTTGTCGCCAGCACACTTCACCCCCCCAGTCACGGCAGCGGAATGCCTCTGAGTTGTTTTTTCCCTCCGTTGATTCTTCGGTCGGTGATTTTAATAAGGCACTCGATGCGCTTCTCCCTTAACCGCTTTACTTTGAACGTTTATTCTTAATTCGTCATGCTTGTCCTTTTATTTGTGTGTTGTTATTCGTTCAAGGCCAAACCGTGTGGAGTTTGGACTTTATGTGTGTGAAGGGATGAATGAGGACTGGCCGTGGACGTGTTCCTTCCCTCCTCCTCGCTCCCTCCTCCCACTCATGTGCCTGCCTGAGCGCTTCTGGAGAAGGCTTTTAATAGAATAGATGAGGGTCATAAAAGTGCTTGCTGACCGCTGCCTCCAGCTCCCTTGTATAATTGAAATATGTTGTTTAATTCCACTAATGAAAACAAAAAAGAATCGATTTCTCGAGAATGTGATTTTTGAGAGAAGCCGTGCAGGGCATGTCTTTGTTACGTGCACGGGTGAGGGGGATAACATACCGGTCAGAACTAGGGACCGCTGAAAGTCCGCGCGGGAGGAGAAGGTGGCCGAGAGAGCTGCTGATCATTGTGCCTTGTGTCACGCAGGTGCCTGGTGTGGGTGTCGTAAAATCTTCAAACTTTAAGGGAGACGATTGAAAAAGTGGTGAACTCTACTTTCTGAAGAGATTTCAGTGGAGTTTGAGTATTGTGTCAAAGAGGTGGCACTGTGCTAACGTGCTGGAGCGCAGGGATGCTTCTCAAAGAAGATGGGTATGGGTATGTCGGGGTGCGCGATGCGTGTGCGGCGCTGCGCGTTGGCTTGCCTGGGTCGTGGGGGTGCGTAACGTCACGTCTTTGCGGGAGTAAGCTCTTGGTGTAAAGCGCTAAATTTTCCAAAAGATGGATGCGGAGAGATCCTGTGCCTGCCAGTACCTTATACGTTTGCTGAGTCGGTTTTAGTGCATTGTGGAAGTTACTGCTTTAACAGAGGTGAACGTCAACCAGAGGAGCATGGTCCTGCTGTAAGTCATGACAGTTTTGCTACTTTCCTTGGTGGGACTGGATAAAGTTTCATTGTTGATTATTAAAAAAAAAAAACAAACGTTTAGACGCTGTCCTCAGCTCAGCCTTTTCTGCAAAATCAGGGAAGAGCAGGAGATGGTAGATTCTGCTTATTTATCATGGTGCTGTGTGGGAAAGCTGTGTCTTCTCATCGTCATACATGAAAACAGTGAGGTTTTTTTCTAATTGCAGCATTAAAAAGTGTTTTCTGTAGAACTGGAAATAAACACCACTCATTAGTAAGCTTCTCTTCTGCTCTGCCATGGTGGTGTTTCAGAGATCTCATTTCACGCTGGTAATGGAAGACCAGAAGAGCTGTTGAGCTCCATCTGTATGCATTAGGGTAGGTGGTTGATTTGTACCCTGGGGCCATATTATCTGCTATTTCATTACTTCTGGATCAGTAATGATATTCAGGAAAACTGTATTTGTAGTGACTGCTTTCTAGGGATGTCTCCTCACTAGAAAGCCGTACCGATAAGGATCGTGCTGACAGGCTGCTGTGGTAGGAGGCACTCACACTGCTGCTTTTAGCTGCCTTTGATGGCACAAAAGTTCTGGGGTTTGTGAGTAAGAAGTGGGGATTCCCACGGGTCTCCTTGCACTTCAGTGTAATTTGGGCTTTGGGGTTTTTTTTTTCTCCCTAACCAGTATTCAGCCTCTTATGTCCTGCCCTCAGATAGATGGGCAGAGCCGTCATCCCTGTTTTAGACACTTGTTCCTTTTGTATTTGGGCACAGCAGCAACTGTCCCAGCGGCTGGAAACAGCAGAGAGCACGTGAGGAGCCTGAGCTGGAGCGGGAGAAACGTGCCAGACGCTGCAGGTACCCTGTGCCAAGCTCGCTGCTGAATAACAGCACAAAGGTAGCGATGCGAGAGTGGCTTTGGGAATGGAAAAAACAGGTGGCGGTTGCACTTTGGAAGGTTTTGACCCCCTGTTGCTGTTGGTAGATGGGCAGGGTGGTCGTGGTGGAAGATGTGCTGTGATGCGAATGGTCCTATCCAGGTGTCCAAGGCAACTAAGCTTGGCTGGCTGCGCAGGCTGTAAGCGGGGAGTGGGATAAGGAAATAGAAAAAAATACCCTGAGTTGACAGTGCTGCACTGACAACATGAGTATCTGTGTCCGTTCTTCCCTGCTGCTCTGCAATGCTGCCTGCACCCCCATCCTTTAACCAAAAGGGATTATGAAAGCTGAGGAATGGGGATGCTGTTGCAGGTTAAAGAAGTGGTGGAAATGCCTCCAGGCTATTGTTCAGGGAGGTGAGTTCTCCATTCTCCCTTAAAGGTGTGCGCTGTGCTTTAGCGGTGTGTGCTGTGCCGGGGCTCGATGCTATTGAGGAGCTGGATGGGGGAAAGCAGGAGCCTGTCTGCTCGAGCTGCCTGATGCAAAAGCGGTTCTTGGAACTTCTCAGGGCATTTTGTAGGTGAAGGAAACTGTCGTCCTGGTCTGCTGCAAAGTGAATTCAAAGTATATGACGAGGTTGTTGGCTCTTAGGAACTTTCTTGAATCTTGAGAGTTTATGTTTCAGTGTGGGGAGACAAAAGCACTGTTTTCACAAAACATAGCTGCTTTGTTGTTTATTGTCACAACAGAAAATGAACATTTGTCTTGTCCTAGTCGCAGTTTGCAGGCTCCTGTTACCAGCTGAGGAAAGGGAGTACTGCTGGGTCTGCCGAGGGGCGAGAGCTTGGGTGGTTTTCCTGGACACCAGAGATGTTTAGAAGCTACGGCTAGTCTTGCCTCCTTATACTTGAGTTTTATGTCACAACAGAATCACACTTCCTGGCCAGAAATCTCCATGCCATCGTGTTGCTCGGAGTGTTCTGGATCCTCCCACGCCATGAGGTTTCACCTATGCGTTGCTCCAGCTCTTTGCCTGAGCTCTGAAAATCTTATTTTATTACTGATACAACATTCCAGATACTGGTAAAGCTACCTCACCTGTTATTTTCCCCAAGAACATGTAAAGTAAATGGGAGAGGGTGCTGTGAAGTGGAGGTGTGATTGCCAGGTGAGGCCAGGACGGTGCTGATGGATGCTGAACCCTGCAGTGCTCTTGCTGGAAGCTGTGCATCCCACCACATCCAAAGCTGCTTCCAGGATAGTGATGAAGTGGGTGCTGTGGAAGGGGAAACAGGTAAAGCGCCGCAGGCAAAATAAAGTACTGTTGATTGGGGAAAAAAAAAAAATCCCAGGGATCTGTGCCAGAGGATAAAAAGGTTGTTGGGTCATTTCAAGAAGCTCTGCGAGGAGGACAGGTTTCTCTGCTCACTTTGGGTCTGCAGAGGTCCATCCTCCGGGTCACTGACAAACCGTCCTGCCTTCCTTCTGCGTTGAAACACAAGTGCTTATTGTCTGTAGTCTTGTTTTGAACACGAGGACCAAAAAATACTGTGCTTTGGCGAGCAAGCTTACCATCAACATGCTGGTAATGCTATTTCTGCGTTGAATACCTCCTTATTGACTCATCTTTTGGCATTCCTTTGTAGTTCTGCTGTGTTTAGCTTAAACGCTTGAGTATTAAGGACATGCCACATCATTTCTGATGGGAATGCTTTTAGTTGCGCTTCCTTTCTGTTACGAGTTTTGTTTGCTAAGCTTTTACTCTGGCTGAAGCAAAATCTGCTAATTTTTTGGGGAAAGCTTTTTTGGTTGCTAAGCTTTCTCTTTTCTGTTGAGTCTCATCTAGCTAATGCTTGTATTTGGGGTCTGAAAATAAGGTGGGGGCTTTAAAAGGGGGTTGGGGCCTTTTTCACCTGTACTCACATAGCAGGCAGCTGTTTTGAGAAGGTGTATGAAATGGGTGAGGGAAGAGAGACTCAAGGACCACCGAGAAAGCAAAGTAGAAAATGTGTGTTAATGGTGTAGTAAATTCTACCTGCTTAAGCTGTCTTGGTTTTGTCCTGTGGATTGTGCCTCCCTGTCCTTGCCCGCCGGTTACAGCACTGTCCCCTCTGTCAGGGTTGGAAACTGGCTCACTGCGGGGCTGCGGGGGGGGCCACACGCTGTGTGTGTGCTGTACGGCATCCATGTGTGCGCTGGGCACTCACGGAGACGGGATAACCTGGGAGACAATCTGCTGATTCCCGCAGCGGCTCCGATGTCCCCGGGTGATGCAGAGTGCCTGTTGATAAAGGCAGGACATGCCAGCCCAGTTGCAGTGCGGTGAAGTACAAAAAGTATTTTAGCTGAGGTGACGTGACCTGAAGAAGTAGGATGAATGAGGAGAGAAGAAAAATAAATGGTTTTATAAAAGAAACAAACATTTAAAAGTACTTCAAAACTATTAGAAAGTGGAGAAGTAGTCACCCTCCCGACTCAGCTGCTGAACATGTGAACATTTCGGCAGAAAAGGGATATTCTGGTAGTGAATAGTGGGTATTTTTGAAAGGTTGGAGATGGTCTAAAGTGAATGTGGCAAGCTTCTGGTCCAGCCTTGCGTGGTGTGAGGGCGACTCCTTGTCTATCAAGAGCGGGCAGAAAGATGCTGTGTGCCGTTTAGCCCTCTCAGACTGGCGCAGCCTTCCAGAAGCAAGATCAAATGACACAATCTCTTCAGTTGTTAGGTGTAATTGTGGCCGTTTCTGATCCATCTCCCACAATAACTTGTAATTCAGATTGGCGTTGTTTCAGCGCGTGGTGAGAGCAGCGTGGGTTTCTGTCTGCTGTGTTTTGAACAGGAGGGTGGAACTCGCCGGAGCAGTTTGTAGGATATATACCTATATCAGAGTGTGTGTATTAAAAAACGTTGGGGTTTTTTAATACATGTGTAACAGGAAAGTAATACTGTGTCTCTAGACAGAAGGTTTTTTTCTTTGCTTAGTCGCCTCTTCTCATTGAATTGCTGGGTTTTCATTGCAAAATTGATGTCAGCAGATGGTAGAGCAGAGCAGGGAGGCTGAGGTTACTGTGGTACGGGGATAATGAGTCCTGGGCATTAACGTATGCTTCTGAGGTACTTTGAAAACTGTAGGCTGCAAACATTTAAGATTCTGTAACGAATTTCGTATATCTGTAGTAAACACGCTATACAGCGTTAGTGATGGCAAAAGCAGCAAACTCTGTGATTGCAACTCTCCCCCAGCAATGAGGCGCAGTTCACGTAGCATCGGTTTTTAGTGTGTGGTATTCATTTGTCAGAGAGAAAGCTTGGGTGGTGGGAGGCTTGACAGGTACGGCAAACTATTTTACAAACCCATCCCAACAGAAACACAGAGGATTTCTTCTTGTGCCTTTTTTTTTGGCTCTTGTTTTGCTACTTAAAAATTTAGCTGTGCTCCGTCTTGTGAACTGTTTTAAAACAGTCAGAAAAACAAACTATCCTGTGTAGGAATATGTGTTGAGTTAGATTACGGTTGTTAACAAAACAGAGAGTATGCCCACAGCAAAAAATGGAATGGATGGAAGAGCAACCTGAAGATGTCGCACAATAAGGTGAGTGCAATTCAGCTGTTAATGAACGGGATTAAAACTCCTGTTGATGAGCGAGGGAGGCTTTATGCTGGGATGGAGTCTGTTTTGTGGCTGGCTTTTTGTCTCTAGTGGGTTGAAACCGAGCTCTCTTCCAGAGCCTTTCTGAAGCTCAGCACGAGTGATTTGTATTCTCCTGGAGAGTAATTTATCAGGAGATGAACAGCAATATGCTGTGTTCGCTGGAACAGCAAAGACAAGTCCAGTTAAAGACTTATTTTTTTGGGGTGAAGTAATTTTTAAACTCTCCATCAAAGTCATAAATACCTGTGCTTGGCCTAGATTTTTTTCCCTCTCAAGTACTTCAGTGTCAAGTTCAGGTGCTGTGTAAAACGGTGCAGAGCTTCCAGCTGGGGAGGACAAGCCTTGGTCCGTGGAGAGCGTATTGCTAGTGCAAGGTCACTGTTTTGGAAGAAGTAAAACAATTTGGGAACCTGGTAAATTTTGTCTAAACACTGTCAGATTTCATTATAGTATTTTTACGTAAAACTTGGATTTGAAATGGAAATTGAAACAAAATAAGGTAAAATTTCCCTGAAACAAAGAGGCTGTTTTTCTGGAATAAAACTTTGCTGCATCTAAATGAAAGCTTTTCTAGCAAAAGCAAGGACGAAAATAAACACTGAGTAGTATTTAAGTTGCTTATTATTTTTGGGAGGGAGGTGTGGGGTATATGTGGGGTTTTTTAAAGTATTTTTTTCCATTGGACAGAAAAACTCATGAATCTCCAGGTCCAGTTCTGGGAATGTCGAGGATTGCTGTTTTCCTGTTACTTCTGCTTCAGTTTGAGCTGGGACTAATTCTCTCCTTTCCAGTATCAGGTCTAAGTTAGGTATCAGAAACATACATTTGATAGAGTAACTCTCAAATCAGTTATTTTCTGAGGGTTTTATTAGCACTGCTGAGTTCTAGATCATGCTCTGGGTCATTTTCTCTGGAATTTGGTAAGGGACAATTTCTATTTTGTTAGCACTGCTGAGTTCTAGATGATGCTCTGGGTCATTTTCTCTGGAACGTGAGACTGGAATTTGGTAAGGGACAATTTCTTTGCAGAGGTTGCTGCAGTACATTATTATTTTGTCTTGTTTTGCTAAACACGGGGACATGCAAAATGAGTCTGAGGTGTTTGGTCAGCATACTGAAATAGTCAAGAAAAACGTGTCTGGGACAGTGTGTTGCGCTGGGGCTAACCTGGTACACGAACGAGCGAATACAGAGGAGCTGTACGAGTTGACAAGGAGCGGTGAGATAAATGTGTGGCTTATACAAAGGAAAGCAGCAGAAGTGTTTAAAATAATAGAAAATTGCTCGTACTAGGAAGTTTGCAAAGATGACAGAAATTTGGTACTGGGACCAGGGAAAAGGAGCCGTGTGAGTGACAACCCGAGATGGTGGCGGTTTGGAACGGAGATGCGGTATGAGGGGAAGGAGGTTTGGTGGGCGCAGCGGAGAAAGAGGAGAGGCAAACAAGTGAGCTGGTGTTGAGAAACAGATTCGGACTGCAAATGTGTTCAGAAAGCAAATGGATTGAAGCCTCTGAATGACAAGGAGGGAAGAAAAGACATGAAAAAGAGACATGATGCAGCTTCGATTTTAGCAAGCTGCAACAAAAAGAGGATGTTTTGTGTCGCTCTGACCACGACAGAAATAGGAACTGGAAAGGAGAGGAGAAACTTTAATGAATAAACAAGATGGAGACAGACGTGATGGAGGCATGTCAAGATCTGTTTTTTCCCTTAAAGTGTAAAACCCCCCTACTACTCCCTTCCAAAAACCAACCACTCCCCACCCCCCCTTCCCCTTAGGGAATATATTTAGTGACATCAATAGTAATATATCATGTCAAATTCATTTGATATATCTGCTTATATCATGTCTAATTTTGGCAGGAAGTGTAACACTAATTACATTTACTGTCAAGTTGATTGCCTCGTCCCTTGAGCAGTGCTAGCCGAGCCCGGCTTGCTCCGTTTAAATACGTGTAACGTTTTCCCTGGCTATTTGGAGGAGTTTCGGCTGGCTGAAACCCTTTCTCTGGCTCTAGAGAAACACTAGCTTGTCAGTCTTCAGGTAAGCTGTAACAACTTTCATATCAGGAAAGTTTTAATGCAGAAAGGTATTGATGGACTAGAATGATGAGATTTAATGGTTTTGTTTGTTTGTTTTGAGAGAGAGATAGGCAGGACTGGGATATATTTGGAGGGTTTTGGGGCTGCAAGGTGTTCGGCAACTTGTAAAAGGTGGCATATATTAATTATACTTTGAAAATAAAGTGCAAGGTGCCTTCATGGGACGGTTGTGGAGATGATGCTTTTGTCGTTTTCTAGGTGTCAGCCTCTGTGATTGGCAGTTCAAGATACAATGAGGTGAAGACAACAATTTATAAGTAGATTATTTTGGTTCTGGGATGCTCCTTATGAATTGGAACCTCATGCCCTTGCAAGAGGCAATGGGGAAGCTGAGTAAATTTTGTGGAGAAGAAGGGGGCAGGAAGGCTGAGTGGGGAGTGGTGTTCACAGGTGAGAAATGCAGTGTGGGAGGCAAAACGTTATTGTTATCAAAGCATTTTCAAAGTGATTTGGCAATATATCTCTGAAAGGCCGAACATCTGAACTGAAGTGATTTGGAAGGGCAGGCAGAATTTGGCAAGCATTTGATCCTGCAGAGGAGCACGTTTGGAGGTGAAAACTTTGGGAATTACTTCTCCAACATTGACTCCAATTTGAGGTTAGGATTAATGCTTGTCTGCCTTTAGGAAGACACAAATAGTATTTTCTGCTAAACTTGAAAAGAAAAATCTGAATAACACTGCTGGGACTGAGAGCTAAAGGTCAGAAACTTTGAATAGCAGCATTAATTGCTCCCTTTAAAGGATATAAAGGATCAGAGTCTTTAAGGTCTTGCCTAAGGATGAGAGCAATATTAGTGCCAGTAGGTGATGATACAGCAAGACTTAAAAGGAGGGGGGAGGAGGTCTTTTCCTTGTTACCACTATATTGAACTTCTCTTGGAGTAACTAGGGTGTTAACTAAGTGTCTGAAGTATTGTGGCATCCCTTCCGTCACGTGCTGGGTTTAGTACTTCCTATTCCATTGTGCAGGTTCAACCCTCAAGAAATATTAACCGCAGGATTAATTGTTGCCATGCATCCTGGGTTGCCTTGGGCTGTCCCGCCTAGAGAACTTAGAACTTTTGTTGATTTTCTGCTAGGTTGTTATCACAGCTTTGCAGTAGATGATGCCACCCTTCATTTTCCATCTTTGTGTTTGCAAGTTATGCTCCGTTCTCTTGGGTGATGTTTTAATGGTACTGACTCCTGTTAAACAGATATGGTGGTTCAGAATATGTGGATTATCCTATGCATGCTCCTACTATGTTGCTGAGTTGTCATCAATTCAGGCTATATTGGAAAAATGTAAATATTGAGGGAATTGGCGATATATGACAGAACTTGCAGTTGAAATGGATTATGGTTTTTCATCATGGCAATAGTTTTAAAGAAATTTAGATTTCCACAGCTGCCTGTAAGATTCTGTATAATGATAATGAAGCTATTTCTGCTTCCCTTCTCTCACTAACATACTCAGATGACTTGCATGCGTATTCATGCAAGCAAGGGTTTTGGAAAACAGAAGTTTCCCAGTGTTGCAGAAACAAATAAAAAGCTTTGTGGTCTCTACAGTTATGTTTGCAAAAGAATCCTCACTGTAAAGACACTCAGTGCTAAAAATTTTGTTGGGCTTCCCTCACTCCGGAGATGCTTCCGCTGCTCTTTGCTTCCCTCGCTGTGGCCTTTAGAAGAAATTCTCTTGTCTGTAGTCTATGAGGAGAGTTGTGGGGGAAGTATTGTAATTTGCCAACAAGAATGTTTTTTAATATATTTAAAAATATATTAAAATATTTAAATTGGTTTAACTTCATAGCCACAGGTGGCAAGACTTTTTTTTTTCTTCACCTCCTAAATTCAGATAGACTTGTTGATGATCTGTGAAAAATTATTTAGATTTGGCTTTTTCAGTTAAAAACCCCAGAAGTACATGACTGCCGACAGCTTTTTTTTAGGCTAAGTTACCAGGAGCTTGCCTTCACTGGAATAGTTCTTAGAGTGTGTAAGCAAATCCTGTTGGGCTGTGTAATGATGTGTTTGGATTAAGTTTCCTCCCTATTGCACATTCTACAGGAAAATGTATTTTCTGTTAGTCTGGCAGATAGTTGTATAGGATAGATTTTGTTTGCTTTTGAAGTAGCAGAAATCTCCTAGGCAATTCTACTAAATTCCACATAATTCGAGGAAGGGGAGCACACCTCCTCCCCT
>NW_010239269.1:9871-14556 GCF_000690775.1 Eurypyga helias
GCTCAGGTGAAATGTATGTGAAACTGATGGATGTAACCAGGAAACTTCTGATGCTGATCATCCTGGGTGGCGTGTGGCAAGTTAAACATGAGGCTGCATGCTGAAAAAGGTTAAAATCTTGTTTGAAGTATTTTTCTTTGGAATCTCTAGCAACATACCCTCAGACTAAGTAAGTGATCTTGGTTTTTGCATTTTTATCTGTTTGTAGTTTCATGAGTTCTCTAAGGACGGTGTGGGCTTGCTTGTTAGATCAAGTAAGAATGAAGGAGGGAAACACTTAAGCTTGAACTTAACTTTAAATACTTCAGGTATTTCATTACGGTAAGCATATTTAAAAAAATTAGGTGCTGTTTGGCAACATCAAGACTTATGTGCTCAGGGTGGATAGTGAAGCTCTCGTGAGGTGAGTGTTCAAGATTTGGTATTCTTATTGTAGGCTGAATTTTTGTACTACCAATTTCTGCAATTACACATTATAGAAAATATTTGCATTTTTGTGGGTTCAGTTCCCTAACCATAAATAGTTACACTGCCAGGCTGCTATTTAAGCTTGCTCTGTAGATTACTATTCTGTTTTTTGTTATCTGGGGATGCTGCTAGCTGAGCTCAAAAACCTCTGAGCTGATGGTTATCAAGCTTTTAAAAGGAGTAGCAAAGTATGAGTGTTAAATTCCAGCTGAAATTTGAATATCTGTTCCTTTTGATGTGAACTTCTAGAAATAATACAGTATATAATTAAAACTTCACTGGTTTTTTAGGTGTTAGTTTTGTCAATTTTTGTTATCTGGGGATGCTGCTAGCTGAGCTCAAAAACCTCTGAGCTGATGGTTATCAAGCTTTTAAAAGGAGTAGCAAAGTATGAGTGTTAAATTCCAGCTGAAATTTGAATATCTGTTCCTTTTGATGTGAACTTCTAGAAATAATACAGTATATAATTAAAACTTCACTGGTTTTTTAGGTGTTAGTTTTGTCAAGATACTTTTGCAGTGTAATGCACTCTGTGGCAGAGCTTTTTGTATTCTCCCCGACGGACAAATGATTAATGGTCTCAACACTGCCTTCTGGATCACCTTGTAAGAGGTCTCCTTCATCAATCTGGCAAGGGGATTGTATGGCAGTTTGCACCCTAATTACAGTCCCCAGCTGGGGATGTGCTGCTTAACAGATTACTTGTAGCAAAAGTACAGTCGGCGCAGATATAGATGACCATGGAGTTGTTTGACACTCGGGTGCAAAAATTAGATTTCCTTTCTAGAAAAAAAATCCACTTCATATAAACAGTGCAACAGATAAAAATGTTTGGCTGGAATTAACTCTGTAACTTAAAGGTTTAATAATAACAGCCGTTCTGTGTTTCCCTGTTTTCATTTTTTTCCTTCCGTTCTCTTGCAGCCTTATAGGTGAGGGCAGTATTGCAAGCCAGAAATTATATTACCAATAGAAACATTAAGGTATTCCACAGGGCAAAACAAAAGTGATTCAAAAGGTGCTTTTACAGATAATAAGTTTTAGCATTGAACAGTTCAGCCGGAAGACAGCAGATTATTTCTAGTGGTCTGTCGTTATTGTTGGCCTTTTTTCTGGCTCATTTGTGGTGTAATGCTGCTACTCAATTAAGATGTATTTCACTAAAAACTATGGAAGACAACTGCCCCGCTTCCACCAAGCATATTGCGAAGCGTATACATATGTGCCTGTTGCTCAGCCTGACAAATAGGAACGTGTTGCCGAGAAATGGCTTATTTAAGGGCTAGGCCACGGAGGGCAGCATCCAGCCAAACACAAAAGCAAAGTGCCCGTTTTGGTATTTGACAATGAGAGGATTCTGCCCTTTGGAAAGATGTAATTGCCAAATGGTTTTGCGTGTATGTCGGTGTTGCAGTAGTCAGCATTGCCAGATCTGTTCATGTGGTGGATACCTTGGCAATCTGGAAAAAATTCCAATGTCTTTTTTTTTTTTTAAATGATGAGCACTTATTTTTTATGATGTGTTTGTTTTTTCGATTATTTAAAAAGTGTGAGGTTCATCAGGGTACTGATAGCTTCCCACTGCGTGACATGTACTTCAAGGATCAAGGCAGTGAAAAGGGGTACCAGTAGACTGAGGCTGGAGGTAGAAAACTTGCACTATCAGTGCTTACATCCTGAGGAGCTAGAATGGAAGAATTGTAGGGAAGAATTGTGTTTAGAACAGTAGAAACTTTTAGTTTTGCAGTGATTACTGTTGTGAAGGTGTGGGTGTGTATGTTTGACTTTGTCTATCTTGAAATGGGGGGAGGGGGAAGTCTTACTACTCAGTGGGAAAGTAGTCAGATGTACCTGGCCTGTGTTTGAATGCTATGGGATGGCAGCAAGCCTTGGGAGTCTTCTGTCCTGATCTGTGAGCTGGAATCAATTGGTGTAGGAACTGATAGATGTGTGTAAAGCAGGAGTTTATCACTTGATTTGGAAGAAACTCTCCCAAAGTTTTTACTGCTAGTGATGGTCAACTAAAAGCTTATTATGGTGCATTTACTCTTCCTGGGTTTCCTCCCCCACAGGAAGTGGAGGAGTTGAATCTAGAGCTGTTACATTGTCTGGAAATCGCATGCACGGTATGGTGAAAACACTTGTGAGGGGTCATTTGAAGGGCTCTTTGACCCAGGCTTACGCTCAGCTGAAGTTCATGGCTTTCCTGTGTTCTGGTTCCTGTTTGCTCCTTTGGCTCCTGTCAGAAGTAAGTGGTTCTTCCATGCCTCTTCTTCTCAGCTAGAGGCTGAATAGAAGTCCAACTTCTATTTCTTCCATCTGCTTTTTAACAAGAGAGTGTTTCCTCCGTATCTGCCTTTCAGATGCGACAGCAACATGGTTTGGCGTTCGTGTGATCTCTTCTGTTTGCAGAAGCAATTGGAAGCAAATGACCCAGATCATTGTTATTACTCATATTTTTGTTTTTTCCAGTTCTGCGGCTTCAGGTCCTCAGGTGAGCCGTGTCGACACATCACGAAACAACGCGTCTCGGTCTGTAGTCGTGTCTGTTAACTGCCAGGCGAGGCGCTACCTCTCGCTGATCTTGGTTTTCCTTTGGTGGTTCTCTCAGGTTCAGTTCCAGGACAAATGCACTGTAGGTACTCCAGAGGAAAACATTTTCTCCTGAATTATTTTAGCAAATGGAAACCCTTTTTTACTCTGACTGAAGACTTTGTCTTGGCTGCAAGCCTGAGAGATTTAAACATTTGCTGTTCCTTTTATTGTTCAAACCTGTGCAGCATATTTTAAGGGAGCGAGCAGTCTGTCAAGTTATTATAAAACATTACTTTGCCACAGAGTTACTGAATGGATGTGAAAACAGGTGTTTGTCAGATTTTACCTTCTGGACTGTGTGTTTTTGATGTTTGGGGAACTTTTATCTCTAGTCAACCACTGTGCTTTGTATAGGAGCAGGCTTAATTCAGATTATCTGAACAATCAGGGAGCAGAGATGCGGTTCTGTGATTCATAATTGAAATTTAGCCTTCAGATTAACTTCATTAGCATGCTGTTGAACAAGGGCAGGGTGTTAATAAATGAAAAAATCTTTCTGGGTTAAAGCACTGAGTGCCACAATAGGTCTTTACAGTTCATTGTGAATTTTAGATTTTTGCAGGTGACAGCATTATTTTCAATTTGACCATGCTCTTTTTGTCTATATTCGTCAAAATTGTACAAATATTTCTTAACAAAGAGAAATAGAGAAATTTTTTTATTTAATGTGAGATTAAGCCCAAAATTCTTCCAGGAAAGCCATGTTTGAGCCATTCTGTGATCAAGAAAAGGCACTCTAGAAAATAGCCTTCCATTCTAACTGGTAATTTAGAGTAATAAGTGAAACCTTTCTTGTATTACTAAAAGACTTGAAACTTTCTGGGGAAGCAGCAACTACATAATCTCCAGTCATTAGAGAGTTTTAGAGTAGTAAGTGAAACCTTTCTTGTATTACTTACTAAAAGACTTGAAACTTTCTGGGGAAGCAGCAACTACATAATCTCCAGTCATTAGAGAGTAGGCTTGTAAAGGTTTATAATAAATGTACCTGTTTATCCTACTGAGATGAGAAATACTAATTTCCTGCTTCCGTATTCCTATTACTTAGTAATTCTTGATTTCCACTACGTTTTTTTTGGCTCTGGATTTGTTTGGCTCATAGTTCAGCAAAGCAGTCACTAGCACTTGAGCACATGTTTTCAAGTCACTTGGACTTCAAGTTGCTTGTTAAAGCTACCCACCATTCCCAGAGAGATGCGTTACTGTAATGCATCAGTATTAGTACTGTGATGCATTAGTACTGTAATGCATCAGTATCAGTGCATTTAGAATCTCCATCCTTTATTGGATGTGAAGGGAAACATGGTGAGGTACTTAATGCCTTCTTTGCCTCAGTCTTTAATAGTGTTTAATAGCTGGTTATTCTTGGGGTACCCAGCTCCCTGAACTGGAAGACAGAGACAGGGAGCAGAATGAAGCCCCCACAATCCAAGAGGAAATGGTTAGCGACCTGCTGCACCACTCTGACAGACACCAGTCTGTGGGGAAGGATGGGATCCACCCAAGGGTGCTGAGGGAGCTGGTGGAAGTGCTCCCCAAGCCACTTTCCACCATCTATCAGCAGTCCTGGCTCACCGGGGAGGCCCCAGTTGACTGTAGGTTGGCCAGTGTGATGCCCACCT
>NW_010239270.1:0-25485 GCF_000690775.1 Eurypyga helias
CCAAACCTTTCTATGATTTTATGAATCTGAAACAGGACACAGTCCTCCAGGCAGGGTCTCACACATGCCAAGCACTGCCCTCACTCAGCCTGCTGGCTACACTCTTGCTAGTACAGCCCAGGATGCAGCAGACCTTCAGGATGCTCTGCTGACTTGTGTTGGGAGTTGTCTGCTGGGGGTCCCAAGAAATTTTTCTGCAGAACTCCTTTGTAGCCAGTTGGTGCCTGTCTTTCATGCTGCACGGGTCTTATTATTATTAAGACTTATATTATTCAGTCTTGTTGAGAGTCCTCTGAATGTCAGTCCTGCCCTCCAGCATATACATTGCTCCCCCAATTAAATACAGTCTGTGAACTTGCTGAGGGTGCATTTCATTCTGCTATCTGAATGAATGAATGAATGAATGAATGATGAATGAATGTTGGTGCCAGTATTGACTCCTGATAGATGATACTAGAAATTACCCATCAGTTGGATTTTATACAAGTCTTGGATCCTAGTGGATACAACTCTTGGACCCTAGCGGTATGGCCAGCAGTCCAGTAATTTTGTACTTCACTTCTAAAATCCATGTCTCACCAATTGGGCTGCAGGTATATCATGTAACGGACCTTATCAAAGGTGAGGTAAATAACCATTGCTCCTCCTTTACCAACCAAGCCAGCCACCTCAGAGCAAGCTCTCAGGTTGTTCAGCCACAATTGCCCTTTGTGAGTCCATGCTGGTTGTTCCCAATTGCATACTTCTCCTCCATGTGCTGGGACATGTTTTCCAGAAAAGTTTTCTCCAAAACCTTCTGGGACTGAAGGGAGGTTTATGAGCAGATAGTTCCCCAGATCTGCCTTCCAGCTTATCCTGAAGATGCGGGTAACACTTGCCTTTTCCCATCTCTCAGGAACCTCACCTGGTCCCTAGGGACCTTTTGAAGCAGTAGTCCTTGCCCTGACCTCAGCCAGCTCCCTCCACATCCCTGCATCCATCCTCTCTTGTCCCAAGGACTTGTGTATAATCAGTTTGCTTATTTGGTCATTAACTCAATCTTCCCAGATCCTGCCTGGAAGACCTGAAGACAGAACTTGCCAGTTAAGAACAAAGCAAAGAAGACATTTTGTTTCTCAGCCTTTTGTGGGTGCTTTGTCACCAAGACCACTGCCTCATTTCACAGCCCCATATCTTCCTAGGGCCTACTTTTGCTGCTACCTTTAGAAGCTCTTCCTGTTGCCCTTCCAATTCGTCACCAATTTCAAATCCAGCTGAACTCTGCCTTCCCTAATTCCCTGCCTGCATGGCCAGACACTGGCCTGCACTGCTCTGAAACAGCTCTCTCCTTGGCCCACCCTGCCCTCTCTTTTGGTACTGGAGCCCATGCTGGAGCTCCCTGTCCATCTGTTGTGCCCATACAACTGCCTGGGCTGTGGGCTGGGCTGAGCGCCAGGCCTGGGAAAGTTGTCCTCAGAGAGCAGCATCCCCTCAGTGCCCCTTCCCTCTTCAGGGCAGTCTCCCATGGAACCTGCCAAACAGTTCCCAGAATGAGCAAAATCTCTTTCCATTTGCTCTTATAATTCTGAAAACTTCCCATTTTTTCCCAAAGTATTTGTTCATTTCAGACAAAAGATCTGCAAAAAAAGGCACTTTAAGTGTAAAAAAAACCCCAAACACCCTAAATGAAACTTTTTTCTCTGTCAAAGTCAATTTAGATGCTTCTGAAATTTTAGAAGCGGCCATGGTCACTAAATTGTGTTCATTGACTAAGCTGAAATAAAAACTAGTGGCGTAGCAATGCTTAATGATTATTGACTACAAATAATGCAAATTATTTTTATATTTTTTTTAATATTAATTTGTAAATAATGATCCATGGCTAAGTCTGACAATATATCTGGAAAATAAATTCAAGAGAGATTACAAAAAAAGCCCTCCCAACTCAGCATCTCACAAATTTTGCTTGCTACCTGTCAACATCTGTTTCACTTTTCAGCAGACCTAGTCTCACCTCCTTTGCAACTCACACTGCTGTCTGATTTAAACATGCCGTAATCATGTTTTTTAGTCCTAAATCATGAGCCTGTGAGATGTCCAATTACTGCTTCTTTCATTTTATTCACAAAAGACAAGCAAGAGGGAGAATATTGTTTTTTTTACTCCCACCTGTTTTGCTAAGAGAAGCTGAATGAGTCTTTGACAGGTAAAAATATGAATGATGAACCTCCAAATTAAAACACTATCAGAATTAAATTCACATATGTTTGTGAGAGTTTGGGTAAGTTCCAGAAACTGACAGCATTTTGCTTTTTCCTTGACATGTACTGTATGCTCAGAAAGCCTCCATTAAAATGCCATGTAATTAACTTAGGATACAAGGGATAAAATGGTGAAGAGAACAACAAAGATAATTTGTCACCAGAATATTCATTAAACCCCCCAGTATTATAGGAATCAATTTCAACAGTGCTTTGGCCTGATTACGGCCTGTCAGACAGTATATGGGGACCGAACAGGATATTTGAATGGCGAGCATTTGCAGAATCTCATCCTACATCAGCATTATGAAGGTAAATGGTTTATCTACATTGATGGTTATTCATCATCTGTATTTTAATATTCCAAAACCTGAAGACTTTGCTCTGATTTTAACTTCTCCTAACATTACTATTTTCCATTAAATGTTACATTGATAACAGCTTTTCCTGACACACACTGCAGTCTGTTTTGGACAGGGAGAAAGATCAATGTGCTTCAAAATCACCACAGCCATTGACTTGTTACTTTTTTCTCCCAGACGTTGTAGTTGTTTGCTAAATGGTGTTGTATCACACAGGCACACAGACATTACCGGCCACAGAAAGGAGAGAACCAAGTGTGATTTCAGACTCTATATTGACCTGCCACCTGCACAACATTCAGGCAGTGTTCTTATCCAGCCCTCACCTTTTCATTTTTTCAAAATGTTCCCCTTGAAAAGCAGATCACTTTGGAGTCTGCAACACATTTTAAAGTAACGACTAAACGCTAATCCAGTAACACGTATGAGCGGCACTTGAGGATTTGGCAGTATCACTTTAAATAATCTCTTAGCCTACTGATGCCTCTCTCAGTATCCTGTGTTCCACACATAGTTGATGAATACAATTATTTGAATTAATCTTTGCCCGTACTTTATTTCAAACAGTATTTCTTGTATGAAGAAGAGCAAACGATGCGACATGCATCGCTTACAGTAAGGAAACCTGTAATGCAACATACGTGCAAAATTTCACTTTCTGTGGCATTTTCCTTCAAGCTATCAAAAAGTACTTTTATAAACAATCCCACCTTAAATCTGAGAGTGCCACTGCGGAATAAAGACTGTATTACAGAAATCAGTTTTGTCACTTTTGGCCAAAACAGTGCAGGAGTTCAACGTCACATGTGACGTGCAGGGTGGGGTAGCAGATGGAGAAACCAAATTCAGCCCTGCAGCATACATGGGATACATGATGTTACTGAGGAACAACAAGCAGCAACAGCGTACAGTGTTTTATAAAATCATGTTAAGTGAACACAGTGGTAATTGGATGTTGCCTTGAGTTCTTTTTGCTCATTGGCAGGAACTTATGATTCATTCTCTGCAAAAACCTGATAGAATAATGTCTGTGCTACACACCGCTGCCTGTAAGGTGTGTAGGAAAGATACTTTTCATGGCCTAAAAAACTATTAGGGGATCAAGATCTGCCTAGCTCTTTGAGCTGGTGTGCCTAAACCAAAGGACTAAACTTTCTGTTCTCTCTCTTTGAGTAGGGAGAATGAAGGTGAGGGGCACCCTGATCCCTAAGCAGTATTTCAAACAAAAAAAAAGCCTTTTCTAGCATTGTGCTTTAAAAGTTGTGTTGGTTCACTGGTTTTCCATCAATTCCCAGCTTTCCTAAGAGGTGTTCAAATATGCTACAGGTATCAGCTTCAAACCTGCTTTACTTGCATCTTCTGTCATAATCACATGATGAGATGACACATACATTCATTTGCCCATAAGGGAACACTAGAGAAGTCAGGGTAAGAAGGCATCTCAGCTGCCTTATTTAGAGGCAAATTTCTCCTGACTATCTGGCACATTAAAACATTCATTAAATAACAAAACGCACCATCTCTCATTCTTCTCTCTGCTCTTATTATCCATTCTCCCTTTCCTGGTCCTTCTATCACTGCATGTTTCCCTTCTCCCAGTCCCTTGATCTCTTTTCTCCTCTTTGCTACTCCTATACTTGCTCCTCCTCCTGCTCCTCTTCACTCTTCCCATACCCTCTCCTATTCTACCTGTGTATAACACCAGCAGTCATTCCCAGCTTCTTTTATTCACATCCAATCTCCTGTTTCTGCTGTTCCTTTTCATGGAGCATGTATACATGGCAAGAAACCAGCTGCTTTCTAATTTTCCAGTACTTCAGGTAGGGAAAATCTGTGCCATTACATAAGTTCTAACCCCAATCTATAGCAAAGTCTTGTTCACCAGGTGCCCCAGAAGTGAAAGGCTACTAGTCCTTCGAATACCCTGCAGCCTACAAAGCTATTCTAGTCAAGAACAGGTCCTTTAAGTGACATGTATGACACTGGCTCCACGGTAAACAGTAGGTCTTGTTCTTCCCTGAAACTCAAGACTGCTGGATGTGTAAAACAAGTTACGTTGGGTCAAACTTCACAAAAAGTGTTTTTCGCCTCCCTTCCCAGCGCTAGATTTGCCTTTTAAATTATTAAAGCTACTCATCAGAGTTAGTTCTACTGGGCAAGGCCTGGGGCTTCTGAATACAATGATATCACAGGCATTAAAGCATTTCTTTTCTGCCACAATGAAGCCACAGAATGGAACCTAAAATAAAAAGTAGAAAATCTAGAGGCAGAACATTATATTTTTCTCTTTGATTTTCCTTCTTTAGATATAAAACTGATTAAATAGGCCAGTGTGTAGGCAACCTCGCATTTAACTAGAATTATGGCAATTGCATCCACTCCACATGGAAACATATTGAGTAGTAATATCTAATTATATCAATGGACTTTTTTTTTTCCAATCAATAATTATAACTCCCAGATATTGATTAAAACTCATATGTTCAAAATATAAAAAAATATTGCTAAAAGATTGAGTAGTTGTTCATAGTAAAAAATGCACACAGTAAGACAGAGGAATTATTCAAAATTATATGCATTTTGCAACACAGAAAATCTATTAGCACACACACAAATTAACAAGCTACTTTATGTTTCCAGGTAGGGCACCATGATAGTCTGTGACTGATAATCTAAAGCACAAATAAAGCTGTAATTTGCTACGCTAAAGTGCCACCACTGATATTCCTACATTTACTGTGTCTTGCATAAATGAACTGGTCCAAGAGGAAGGCGGTTAGATGATGCTTACTTACATTTAGATATTATCATTTATGTACTTTTTTTTTCCTCTTCTTTTCTTCTTTTCCCTACTTCTGGCCACCAGTGCCATTTCCAGGAATTAGAGTGCATGGGCTAGAAGCACATTTTTCCATAAATCTCATGGTGATCACGACAGAAAAATCACACTGTTGTGGTCTCTCCTATCAGCAGGAATGTGAGGAAACTACAAAGTATTGCAATATACGCCAATATTACTGAGAGTAGAATTTGACCCATGGGATTTTTTTTAACTGGAAAAAAATCAGTAAATGTCAAACAATTATAATATGAGTGACTTTTCCCACCACAGCGTTTAATGAAATTGTACTTTAGATGCAAGACAAATGCAGGCCATCTTTTAAAGTTAGCAAAAGGCAGGGTTCTCTAGAATTATCCACTGTCACCATGGCATAACCTGAAATTTTATTTTTCTGTCTTCCAGATACACTTTAATTTATTTATTTTACTTCTCACCGAATTGTCCACATTCTCTGGCTAGTGCTCGGTTTAAAAACATCTCAGTTTTGGTTTACAACACAAGTCCAACTAACATTTATATGCTTCTTAGCATGAAACATTCATCTTTAAAAATATATACTGATGCTTTGAATCATCACAGAACTGATTATGAAGGTGTCCAGAGCTTGTCCGAACCTGAGCTACCCTGGATGGGTCCTACTGCTCCGCTCATCCAGAGGAAAATGCTGTTAAATTATAAAGATAACTTATTTATACCACTTACTACACACGTGTGTGTGTATCCATGTACATACAATCAATATACATATGTATACAGTCTATATGCATATTTTATACCTGTAGACACAACTTTATCATGATTAACTTAATGATCAACTTATTGGCTCACACTTTCTTCTTTTGACTTGAATTGGAGATATCTCCATTCTCTTAATACCTGATAGTGAACTGCTACTTTTTTTCCTCTCAGAAAGAAGATAATTTAGAATCCTTATTTCAGTTGACATTGCTTACTTGGAGTGAAAACCTAAATCCTCAAGGCTTGCACCTATGCCTGGTACAGTAATTACGAGAATGAAAAGAAGAGCAGTTTTATCTAAGTTTCAGAGTCAATTCAGGCTGATAACCTCTGAAATAAGGAAGGCAGAACTGACGCATAAAGCCAGCGTACAAGCAACAAGAGGAGATCACCCTGTGTCTGACTTTAAAAAAGGTATGCAAAGCCCGTCCTGCCTACAGTAAGCGACATCCATTGCCTGGATGGTGAAAGTAAGAGAGTCCTCCTTCCAGAAAGCAAAGCTGCACACACCACCACCCCCCGACCCTGAAGGGAGACAAAGGCAAGGGATTGATCTGTGCAAAGAAGGAAGGAAAACTACTTTTTGAGAAGATGCAGAAACGCACAGCCCCGTTGCCTGACAGAGGAAAGGAGGGGTGCGTAATGCATATATGCACATACATTCTTCTGCTCGCAGCACTACCCACAGCCGAGAGAAAACAACAGTCTTGAGACAAACAAAGAGGAAAGAGATGGGAAGTAAAATAAAGCCAGCCAATCTAGTGCAATAAAAGTGGAGGCAGATTTTTAAAGGAGCTCAGTACCCACAGTAAGGGTTCTCTCCTGCCAACAGGTCTCCTGAGCTCCTAGAAGCGGTGGGTATCAAAGTGGAACAAGAGAACAGTTTTGAAAGCTTAGTGAGGGTGCTGGTGGACCACCTTACACCACACCCTAACACAGTGTCTCAGCCCTTGCACTGGGCTCCTGAGAACACCCGCATGCGTTTCAGTGTCTCAAGTCCAGTATTTCTGGAATTCCCCAGACTCTGGACAATTCAGAAGGAACTTTCCTACTTTTCCTGTCCATGCATACTTCGTGAGCAGACATGAAGAACCAGAGATCATCTCTTTCACGGTGTTCAGAGGTTTACAGCACAAGTAGTTTGGGCTAGACACCCTTAAAGTTGTACAATGCCATGTGAAGCACTCCATAGGGTGACACAGCTTGCTGCAGATTTAAGGGTTACAATCCATGGAATTCATGGAATCAGTGTGCGCTGGCAGCCCCGAAAGCCAACCGTATCCTGGGCTGTATCCAGAGAAGTGTGGCCAGCAGGTCGAGGGCGGGGATTCTGCCCCTGTACTCTGCTCTGGTGAGACCCCACCTGGAGTACTGCGTCCAGCTGTGGACCCCCCAACATCAGAAGGATATTGACCAGTTGGAGCGAGTCCAGAGGAGGCCACGAAGATGCTCAGAGGGCTGGAGCACCTCTGCTATGGGGACAGGCTGAGAGAGTTGGGCTTGTTCAGCCTGGAGAAGAGAAGGCTCCGGGGAGACCTTATAGCACCTTCCAGTACCTGAAGGGGCTACAAGGGGGCTGGGAGAGGACTTTTTACAAGGGCCTGTAGTGACAGGACAAGGGGTAACAGGTACAAATTAGAAGCGTGGGCGTTTAGATTAGATATCAGGAAGAAGTTCTTCACGGAGGGGGTAGTGAGGCACTGGAACAGGTTGCCCAGAGAAGCTGTGGATGCCCCATCCCTGGAAGTGTTCAAGGCCAGGCTGGATGAGGCTTTGAGCAACCTGGTCTAGTGGAAGGTGTCCCTGCCCATGGCAGGGGGGTTGGAACTAGATGGTCTTTAAGGTCCCTTCCAACCCAAACCATTCTGTGATTCTATGAATCCAGCCCTGGTCACTGAGAGTCCTGAGCTGGATGGCTGTGAGACTGACCTGAGCACAAGTACGTGGGCAGGGCTGAGCAGGATGGATGCTCATTCTCTCACTCAGCTGACTGGGTGCCTCCAGGCAGAGCATGAGTCCATAAATCTCTGCAGAGAAGACATTCTCAGTGGGGAATTTGGCGGAATGGAAACGCTCCGTGGAGCAGCCAGTGCATCTACGCAGAGCGGTATGTGGGCGCAGCAGAGTAAAGCCAACATGACCTCCAGCCACAAGCCATATTAGTGGCTGGGGTGGAATCCTTTGCTCCAGAAACACCTAATAAATATCCCAGCTCAAAATATATAGAAGCAAACATTACATAGATGTGCACTCTTATAATATTAATCCAGGGTGGGGTTTTCAGCACAATGCCTTGGCATTTCATAATGCTATCTGACCTCTTTCCCAAAAGAAAAATAACAATAACATAGAGAAATAAATGATTTTGCTAAAAGTACAGTGATCATGAAGGAAAGAAAACATAAAATCCAGATACATAACAACAGCCTGGGGTGTTTCCTGGCCTAAACTGCAACTCTCCTTATGTCTAATATCCTGGTTGCAGAAGACAATTAATGATGATCATAAAATAAAATACTGAAATGGCTATTCAATTCCTATTCTCCAGCAGAAATTGTGATGTTCATTATTACTGGCCTTTCATGCTTCAATAAAAGTCTAAAATATCAGCTCTGACTTGACTGATGTTCTTTTGAAGTAGTTTCTTGAATCAGAATACCTCCACTGCCAATTCCCTTCAGAGTTCCTACTTTTTCTATTAACAAGTTTTCCTCCTTAATGTTTTCTTCTCTCCTGTGGTCGATGTTTGGAAATGCTACTCTATGCATGTGTGAAAGGGCACAAGGTTTCTCTCAGTGATTTTATTCAAGCTCCCTTATTTGAAAAAACAAAGACTGAGACTAATTAATTCTCACATGTGACTGCCAAGCTGAGAAACTACATTTCATCCCCTGCTTCTTTTGTTAATTCTACTAATAGAGGTTATTGTCATGTATGGGTAGAGAATTTAAACAGTAAGTTTGTTGATGATACACTTTGCAGCAGAGAATGGATCCTCCTTTCGTGTTGTGACAGTGGTGCAGCTCTACTTTCACCGTACGTACACCGTAAGGCACACACTCTGTTAGGATATTGCAGCAACAGGCTTCTGACTACAGAGTACAAAAAGCGACTAATCAATCCTGTTCAGCATCTGGGTGCTACCTCAGGTGTCAAGGCCATGTTATCTTCTCCATACACTTAATTTTTCTGGAATCATCAGGATTTCCTACTAAATTACCAAATCATAGAATCACAGAATGGTTTGGGTTGGAAGGGACCTTAAAGACCATCTAGTTCCAACCCCCCTGCCATGGGCAGGGACACCCTCCACTAGACCAGGTTGCTCAAAGCCTCATCCAGCCTGGCCTTGAACACTTCCAGGGTTGCTTAGGCCTTTCCATAGCTGGGATTATGGAGCATTAGTTATCTACTGCCAGGCTAAGCTTTAGTCTTTAGAAGGAAGGGAAAAGGAGAATGATCGTTAAGATACCAATATCAGTGTGAACAAAACCAATTTGCATACGAGTTCACATATCGCTGCATGCTTAGCGTCACACCTGAATGCAAGCCTGCTGGACACAATCATGAGACAGCCACTTCTGCTGCCTTCTCGTGTTTCAAGTGCTTAACACTTGGGGAATAGCAAACACTCACTTTCAACGCAATATCACGCCGGTTTGACAACATTATTCCTCCCTGTTTTCCACACTCTTCTCTGGAGCTGCGTCAACAGTGGGGATCCCGTGAACGCTCTCTAAAATGCTCAAGGCAAAATGAGCCAGTTTATTTTAGGTGGTGTGAACTGTGGATCTGGCCTGGCCCGGCTGAGTTTGCAAGTTGTGGGCTAAGGCGCAATCGTGCGAGCCACTCCGTTAGCAAAACCACAGGGGCAGCACTGCCAGCTGGTGAGTGGCCATGACAGTAAGAAGCAGGAACATCTCTGAGCAGCACAGGTAGAGACTAGAAGATACCATCCCTCTGCCACTGTAAAACTTCTTTCTCAGGGTCCCTTAGGTGTGGGAAAGACCAAGCCCAAAATAAAACGGTTGTGGCAGGGAAAGTTTTTGTTAGTAGCTATGAAAGAAAAAAAAGTTACAATATGTTACTTCTATCCACTTGACACAAGCCTGGGGGGGAAAAAATCCCAAACAACCCACCCAATAAAAGAAAAACAAACCAGTGAGTAAATCTGCAAAGTCTTGTAAGTAGAGAAACAAAAATTTCTTATGCTCAATCCTCAAATAAACAAACTACACTTTTCTGTGATTTAAGTGCACCAACTTAGACATTTTCCTAGCTTTTGGCATTACAAATCCTCCAAACTCATAAAACCTTCAAAAATCAAAAGCTAAATCTATCCCTAATGTTGTTCCTGTACTGGCAAAAGTTTTCAGTAAAGATATGGCTCAGAGAAAACACCATTATTAGTAACCTTAAGTGCGTCTATGTAGAATTTGTAGGCTAAAGCATCAAGCAAATAACTTGTCTTAAAATCCAATGGTAATTTGATGGACACTTTCTTCTGGCCTGACTGAACTGAAGTCGTTTCCTTCCCCCATGTTCGGTTGCACTGGAGCAGTGATCTGGGGGCTATACTGCAAAGCAGATGAACACGTTGCTCTGATTTATAAAGAACCTTGGGAAAAAGAGAAAGGAGATGGGTAATTAGCCAGGGCTGCTAACCCAGGTCAGTGTTCAGTCCTTCAAAAAATCATACCATCGCAATGGGAAAAGAAGAGACAGAGACAGGTGGTAGGTTGTGGATGGGGGTGGGAGCTACTTAACTTTGCCACCAAGAAAAATACCCATGGAAGTCTAAATTGATGTTAGGCATGAGTTCTGCACCCCACCCAGAACCATCAATTAGCATTTAATGATTTATATTAATACTAATATACATGCAAATTTTAAAAAGTTAAATATTGAACATACTAAGCAAATAATAATATTATAAACACTGACTTAATAGTCCTTTAAAACTGTAATCAAGTAAAACTAAAATTCATGTACATATTACATATTTGTATTTTAACACCTTCAAAGAACTTCACCTAAAAATATAGTATGAATTCCTATGCAGGAAAACCATCACTTATGGTTCAATGTGGTTTGTCTGTCGCATGTGGAAGGAACTGTGGGATGGCATCATGGATATGTATTTTCCTCTCATTCAATTAGATACACAATGAAGCTTTCAGAATATTTTTGTGTCGTAACAAAAACTCTATAGGAAGGAAAAAACCAGCTGAAAATCACAGAAGCCTACTTTCTAAGGCCTGCCTCTGACCCCAGACATGGCCATTAGCACAGCAACTGCACTTATCTTAGGTATGGAGTATGCACTTCAAGCAACGGCTGACAAAACACACATTTAATGAAGATAAAGTAACAGAGCGCTGGAGAATATCAGCTAGTAAACTTCTCAGGATTACTCATGCAAGACATCATCCTTTTTTGTAAGTGCACAAACACGCCGTGCCAGCCAAAAGCCATGTTAATCTAACATTGAATTAAGGGCAATTTTAACTTGCGGACTTCCGGTCGATGCTGAGGGTGGCTCTCCCCCTCGGTGCTACGGTACAGTTTGGAGCAGAGGGCTAGGTTAGGAGTGCTTGGTTTCCTGGGCTGCACCACAGCTTGGGTTTGTATATTAAAAGTATATGACATCGCTTCTGAGAGTGTGTGTGGCATATTAGGGCATAAAGGCCAGGAGAGGAACAGAGAGAGATCTCCTGAAGGGCCAGCCCCTCCCTCCCCACCCCTCCAGGTGACGTGGTGTCCTGAGAAACTAGGATGGTTGTTCTCAACATCAGCGTAATGCCTACCATAGGGGTAACAATCCCTATTTTAACCCTTTAAGTGTGATTGCTTAAAGAGACCGAAGTCTGACCTAAAGAAGGACTTACATACTTGAAACTTGCCTGCCTCTCCCAGCTGTTCTGGTCAGCACAAGAAAGGACAATGACCCTTCCCTGCAAATCCACCTCACTGACTGCATTTAAAATTAAAAGCACCATTTTGAAGCCAAGAAAAATCTGCTCTCATATAAAAGAAAAAATGGCACACAAACTTACTCGGGATACTGAATTATAAGTGAATATGAGAAAACTATGAATTGCAATTAAAGTGGCACATTATTTTCCAGAGCTAAACAAAGATTGGCTGAGTGGCTGTATTGAATTCTTTAAGCAAAGCTGTAGGACTGGATCTGTGCATCTCGGCTTTAGTCAGAGGCACATTAAATTCTGCAAGGATTAAAAGCGGTACGAAGTTGCCGTTACATCGCGCACCTACTGATGTGGCTTTACTTGGAAGCACAGGTGCAACAGACTGAAATACTGCCTTTTATCACACAGTAGGCAGTACTGAAGAATAGCACAGAAAACGGGATGTGTTCCAGTCAACTGCAGAGAAGCTGTTGTACTCATTTTATAGATTAATAAGACACTTGGACAAAGATTTTAACCACAGAAGCCCTAACGGAAACAGCTTCAGGCAGTATTACCTATGAGAAAACATTGTGAAAGTCTTTTTAGCTTTTGTTTTATCAAATAACAGTTTAACAAAGGAGTTCTGTAATTTTTCATTTTGTTCCCAAGTATTTAATGACAAGCACAGCTCCAGAAGGTCTCTCTTACTATCCTTCTGGATTCTGATTTCTCATGCAGAATGAGTGTATCGCAGTTTTAATATTAAATAGTTTACTCACAGCACTTTCATTCAGATTCACATGCTAGCTTTCCTCCTTCATAAAAAGGTATTTTTGGATACATGGCTGAAAAGCCAATCCACAAGATTGCCTTCCGAATGCAGCAGCTGAGCGCAACGCACGATCCCAGAGTTATCCCTCTCGATACGCTCAGAGGAACGCATGGGTAACACTCTGCACCTCGTTCTGAGCATAATGGGAAATGCCAGCCTTGCCAGCGAGGCTGGAAAAACCTTTTTCCTGATTGGCTGCTCATCCCAAACTGCCTGGCAGAGGTTCGAAATATGCAATGCGGGGAAGTGATATTCTGTGGCATTCATTCAATTTACCTGCACTACACTCCAGGGAGCCATGCTATTAAACAACAGCTCCAGCAGGTCAATAAAGTTAACTCAATTAAATTTCTTTCCCTCCCACTCTTCCAACTAGCAAGATTTAGGGCACAGGGACACAGCACTGCTTGTAAATAAAAGGATGATTTAGCTAATCATTTGCTGAAGAAAGACATATTTTTGTCAATAATTCTATACACAAAACAAAGAGCTAGTTTAAATTAGAACAATCATGTAGGATAAGGGGAGAGACAATACCTACTAATGAATGGCCATTAATATTTTTCAAGCAGTGTCAATTAAATCCACTAGTTAAAAGTTAAATCTCAGAGACTGCACTTTTTGCTCCATAAAACTGAAATTACAATTACTCAAGTGCAATGTTATAAAACATACTATCATTATTACAAACATAATGAATACACATTCTTAATTTTCTGGGGACTGATCTAGTCCCTTTCTGGTCATTTTGATGCGCACATTCTCACTGCCTTACTAGAGTCATGTTCTAGGAGTCTCTAGTCAGTCCTTTCGTATGGCAATACATAGAAAATATCACCAATAACTAGGCATAAAACCCATTACAGTTAAGCCAATGTTTACAGCTTATTTGCAACCTTATCATATTTTCAAATACTCAGTCTGAAACCTCTGAGGCTGGTGGTTTATTTGGAGCTACATGTTTTGAAAAGTTACAATTAAACGGATGTGGTCGTTTTGCAAAATGATATTTAAGTATTCTTACTCTTTTTCCTCAGAAACCCTACTACTTACTCACTTAGAACACTGCATTTTGGCAGGAGTTGCCCTGATGTTACATGTACATACTCTGCTCTCTCTCCTGAGTGTTCCCATTTCTGCCCCAAATCTCCCTTTGCGTACGCTGAGCAAAAGCGAGCCAAGCACTGGCAGCTAGACTCTCTAAAGCTTTCCTCTGCGCTGTTTATCATCTATTTCCGCTGAGCTTTTCCCTGCAAGTAAATAGGTCTTTTTTGTTTCTTTTTTTCAATCATCTTGCCTGTTTCCTATGAATAGCAAGATCTTGAAGCTGGGTCTGAGCTCTTATAAGCAAGCGAAGGGAGAAGGCTGCTTGCAAAGGCACATAGGCACAGTTCAATTTAGGAAGTATGAAAATACACTACAAGGCAGAAGAAGGTCCCTTCGTGTCCTCATAGCCAGTTTCTGCAGTACAGGCAGAAAAAAACCTCCATAAACCTGTCTGCCATGGTGCCTGAGACTGTCTTTCCTCCTAGAGCTCAAACCCTACTCCAGTGTTGGGTTTGCTGCTCTTTGTTCTACTCTGAGTCCATCCATTCAGGGCCAGTGAAGGTCTCTGACCCCAGACTAGCGAAATCACCAAGCTGAGTAGCCTTAGGATAGAGTTATTTCTTGGCTTTTCATACTGGTTATTTTGTGTCCTATTTCTTCACAGCACAAGCTGGAATGGCAACAGTCTTCCTGCACATCTTTTCCCAGTATTACAGAAAGAAGCCAAGGGAAAGAATTATTCACACAGATTTGAATGTTGAATGTTACTCCATAAGAACTCCCACTGAATGCCATAAGACAAAACTAAGATTACATATTATTTACTGTGATTAGGAGTGTCAGAATTCAGTTGGAATGAATAGCCATTTGACTGCTTCATATTCCAGGATGTATTACTTCATCAATGTCTTGTCAAAGTTGAGAGACCACAATGAAGAATGCATATACAAATACAAATATAAATAACTAGGTTGAGAATTTCAACATAAACCGAAAATTCACCTATCTAGGGAACTATCTGTCAAAGAGAATGAATTAATTTAAATTAATGGCACAATGCAGTGGAAAGGTGATCAGAATACTGAGCACTGGAGGGTCAGAGCCAGGGGGTCTGGTGTGATTGCCCATCCCTCTCCTCACACAATTTCTGCAGGGGTGATGCACTTCACCTCCAGGAAGGGAGGGTGATACTCAGCTGCTCCCAGAGCATCTTCCTGCAAAAAAAAGAGCTCTATTCAAAGCTAAGTGCCAGGAAGGGAAGGGAGTGCTCTCTTGTAAGACAACAGTGACCTTTTGGCTAGGCTGAATACACTGAATAAGACCTTTCTGAAAGTAGAAGGGTGAAGAAAAGGGAATTTTCTATTATAAAACAAATAGCATTGAGATGGAAATAGTCTCTTTTTCTAAACAGTTTAACTCCATATGGCAGCGTAAAATAATTCAATATTATAGTCATTATATTCACATATTTTCTTTTCTTTTTTTCCCCTCAATTCCCCAAGCCTGATGAAGTTGATAGGTCAGGAGAGAGATGCCTTGCACTTTTATTGCAATATATAAATCTCAGTGAACAGTAAGAAAACTACAATCATTAGAAAAAAAAAAAAAGAAAAAAAAATTAGGAAGACAGTTTTCTCAGGATAATTAAATGGCTTGGTTCCTTCCTAATGAACTGTGCTTGTGGCTCTTTGCTCATTTGTGCCCTGACGAGACAGGCAAAGAATGTGTCTGTTTCTGCCTAATAAGCATTGTTATCTTTTAAAGGGGTTATTAGTACTCCAATACAAAAGTAATATTCATGTTGAGTTACACAGCATTTAACCAAACCTGCTCTTAAGCTGGACTGGGTCTGCCCTGTCATATCAGAATGAGGGGGTCGTAGTTTGTAAGTGGCACTCCTCCTTAAAAAGACACTAAATGCTTGCTCTCTGCCCCATATTTTTTGGGCTGTTGGGAATTCGCAGCCTTTTGCCAGAGTCCCCAGTGGAGCTGCTGGAGGCAGGGTGTCACAGACATACACCATAGCCCCAGGGATCCCAGCTGCAGCGACATCGATTTATTCTATTTTTAACATTGTGGGTGATACAGCGCCAGCCTGTTTTGCAGTCGAAGAATGGAGATGGGCCTGCTGACCCTACAGACCCTGCCCTCCCAGGCCAGGCTCCTGCGCTCACTAGGGGGGTGGCTGCTGGGCATCCACGGTCTGTGCCTGTGGGAGGAGGCTGAGGCGTCCCACATCTGGAGAGATCAGCTCCATCTGCCCGCTGGAGAGCAGGAGCAGCAGCAGGACTGTGCAGGGTAAGGAGCAGAGACCGCTTGCTTCACTCACAGGAATGAGGACAGAAGTTCACAGTGGTCCTGACCACCTTTAGGCACTGAACCAAAACTCCTAATTCAGGAGAACAGTGCCTGTGGATGGCAATGGGGAGAAACAGATACCTCCAAAGCCCACTCAGACCTTACATGTGCCAGGGTCCCTTAAAGGTCTTGCCATCCCTGTACTCCTTCTCTGTGTGAATTAGAAGAGCCTGAGATGATGGTAGCTCTAAACTTAGGACCCTCAATGGCATGCCAGAAGTTAGACAGATGAGGGTCCATGGGATCTTTGAGGAATGAGAGACCGTGAGGATGAGAGTGGTGATTATGGCACTCGACACCCCAGCAGGACCCATCACCTCCTACTGCCCTGAGCACCCCTGCAAAGGGGTGTAACTGCAGCTCGGGCTGTTTCGCTTGCCCCACCTCCCAGGTACGGGGAGTGCTTGATCCCCCTGCACGCAGGTACTACCTGGCCACAGCAGAAATGACAGCCTGGATCAGGCGTGGGGTACCAGCCACATTTCTGGGGAGGAAGGCAGAGCTGCGAAGAGCTTCCCACTGCTGCAGCGGGGACGATCCTGCCCACGTGTTCGGCATCAAGCTTGAGTGGCAAAGACAAGAAATACCTGCTCTGGCACAAGGTCTCTGTGGGACAAAGTAACCCCTGAATACAATTTTAACACACCTGAATTGCGGTGAATTTCTGCTTTTTTGTGCCCAGTGCCATTGACATTTCTCACCTGATTAGAGACTCCCCAAAACTGAATTCCTCATTCATCAGTCCCTGCTGCCGTCCCCCCAACCAAGCAACTGTGATCCTTCATTTTTACTTATGCATTCACCTCTGACTTAGCTAAGACAGGTCCCACCTGGTGCTCAGCATCTCCCGTGGCCAAGATCTCTCTTGGTTATACCTGCCAGCTCAGTCAGTGAGTGCTCTGTCACACTGTGGGCAAGCATATTCCTTCCTGCCAACGTCAAAAGCATATCTCTCTATTCAGTAATGCTCTGTGACGAGCAACAGCCATGCTGTGGGGAAAGAAAATTGTGATCAGCACCATTTGTCTACATAATTGCACTTGTTACTGGATGATTGCTGGGTCAGAGGCTAATGTTTTTTATTTATAGTCTTTCCACATTGACTCGAATTTTCCTCTGCCTTTTCGCATAACAAAGATTGTGATGCCATTTGGCTTTGTACTGCAGGAAGTCTGCTAGAAATCTGAGAAAAAAGTATCTGAAAGTAAATCCATTGCACTCGATGGGATGGAATTTTACATTAAGGAGCTGGAGAGGCGCCCCAGATTCAAGGTGTATTTCTAGGAAAAAAGAAAGACCATGTACGTATTTAGCTGCTTTTAAATCCATACTGGGTAACTTCTATTTCTAGGAAAATATATTGAAGTCTGCTAATGGTATACACAAAACTGTATATATGGAAGATGAAGATCTATACATTTTCAAGGTTAGCTTTCAATTAGCCTTTTATTAACAACACTGCCAAACAGAACTCAAATATACTTGACTGGATGCTACTTTGTCTTTAAAAACTGAAACAAACAAACAAATAACTGTCCCCCTTATATCTCAGTGTCCATATAATCCGGTTCTGAAATTCCTTAAATGAGAAAAAAATACTTGCTTTCTTTATGATAAGAATTCTGTTTATTTTCACAAAGGTAATGCACAGTATTTGGTCTTTTTGTTATGCATATTAAACAAACAAATCAACATCTAAGTGTAACATGCTTATTGCCTTAGGCTAGCCACTATTTCACTTCTTTAACACCTCACGGGTTTCCAAATAATCATCCAATGTAAGGCTGTTTGCTTCGTTTTTCATTGTCCTGCCGGCAGCCTGGATAGAAATTAATGTATCATTTCTTAATGTAAGAATGAATTTTGCACAAAATGCTTTTTTTAAACTAGATGCATTTTTTTCAGATTAAATATCTATTTTTATTTAAAAATAGGATCATTTGAAATTAAATATTAAATTTTAACAAGGTACTGCCCAACTTTTAAAATTCCTTAAGCTGATTTATATTAAATAACATGCAGTGTTCAAGCATTACATATCTGTTGGTAAAGATTTGCTGACCAGCAAACCACTGAGCTGGGAGAGTTTGAGTGGAGAAAATGGTCTCTGACAAAGTGTTGAGTCCAAGTTTGATAGCTCTGGCTTTCAAGCTACTTTTCAAAGGTATTTTCTTCGCTTTATTCAGGTTAGCTCTGTTCAATATCTAGTTCATGCAAAGCTATCTCTTGAGAGCTGATAAAGGCAGAAAATCTTATTTTCTACTGTGGGTAAAAGGTTCATGGCAGAGCCTGAAATCTGCTAATTCTAAAATCTTGCAGGATACAGTAAACAGAAAGAAACACACAGTTCTGTTTACTCACTAAAAAGAATGGTTAATTTGACTAATACATCAGCTTAATATAACTAATCAATAAAACAAATAAACATGCAGTAAATGTGAAGTGCCATTCATTGGTTTCTAAGATAACAAAAAGTAAAAATCAGGAATCTGAATAAATATGTCAGGAGCTTGAATGTAATTCCCTAAAGGCAACTTAATATAGCTCCACTTTACAAATGGAAGTACCTAATGTAAACAAAGTAGCAGTCAAAATAATCTGGTGTATGATATTCTCACACCCATCACCATTTTGGGCATGGGAATTATGCTGCCAGTCAACAATATTGTAAGCAAGAAGAATATGATGTGAAGGGAAATTACCCACTCATATTTGGGTAATAACGTACTTCCCAGTCTAGATTATGAAACGAGTGAGGTCACCCACATTATTTGCTGCTACACTGTGGCAGAAACCCAGAATACTTTAATGATACCAACTGAGAAGAACCAACCCTTTTCCAGGAAGCTGATTAAGAAGTAACCACACGAAAGAAAGACAGAGTGATGATTTCAATTGTTCCTTGCTTGCTTTTTCCCATGGTAAGTCCATCAAACTGACTCTTGGCTTCTTTTGAAAAAGCCAAAGCAAACTGAGCTCTTTGAATCTGCCGCAGACATTTTCTTCAGTGTTCTAATGATTTCTGTGGCCCTCTTCTGACCCCCTCTGATTTTTTCAACACCCATTCTTAAAGGAGGGGCACCAAAACAGAGTCTTCTAGCGTCAGTATCACCAAAGCCAGACTTATGACTAAAGCAACAATCTCTGTTCCGTGTCATCAGTTTTCTCACTTGAGTTGCTTATCTTCTGTGATTCCTGAAATATTTCCCTCAAAGGTTAGGACTCCTTAGAACACAATTCCTCTTTCTCTCAATGAAGCTAGTATTCTTTAGCCTCAAATTCAGTATTTTGCTCTGTATAGATGGACTGGGGTTACCAGGCAACCCAGGCTGCCTGCTATAGCAAGTGCCTGGTCTCTGTATCACTTGCAAATTTCACTGACAGCGATATTCTGTCAGCTTCCAGGTTTTCTGAAAAATACTGAAAACATATGTCTAATTGTAAACCTTGTTGAAACCTGCTGCAAACACACTCCCTCCATAATGATTCCTCATGCCAAGTATTTTCTGTGATATGCTCATTCAGCATGTGCATTATTGACATTGCGTATGGTTAATTTTTTATCAGAACACTGAATAAAGTGAACTTTAATAAATACTTTGGGAGTATTGTAAAGCCCAGGTTGAAGGTACTGCAATCGAAGGTGAGGGACTTGGGTTCAAATAGTACTTAGTAGGATAGGGAATTGACCCTGTGACTATTACAATTCTGTACTGCAAAATAAAATAACACATGACCACCACTACTTCTACCTGTGCTGTGAACTGCTTTTGTAACATCTACCTCAAAACAAAACATTGTTAATCAATTAATCTGCCTAAACCTAAGTGGACCCTCTTCCCCCACCTTCTCTATCTCAAAATTAAACCCTCCCTTTTCTCCATTCAGATTGATTCACTATTTATTATTTATTTCCTGGGTTGATGAAGTGATAAATCAGTCATGTGCACCGTCCTGATACGCTTAAAAGCCACAGAGATTCAGTAATTCAATTATTAGGTGTGGATTCGTCCTGTCAAACAGCCTCAGCTTCCCTACCATCTGCTTCTCATGGTAAATAGGACCAAGCTTCCAAACTGCATCTTAGAGACAAATCCAAGAAGAATGGAAGCTGTTGGCTCTATCTTGTCTTCCCTCTTAGTAAAATCCAAGGGAATGGTCAATTAAGTAGATACAAAACCTCACACTGTTGTACAAATCTCTGACACATTATGGTCCCATGGGAAAGTGATCCACAAAAAAATGCAATTAGAAGAGACATCACTTAGTAAAAGGTGATGTATTCAGTAAATCTACTTTCCGGGAAGAGAGAAATCTAAGTCATGAGCCTGTGGTCCTGAGAGACCCCAGATATATTCAAAAGTTTGGCTACGTGCTTATAGCCAAAACATCTGAAAAGCAAGCAAGAAAGCAATTAGAAAGAAGGAAGCTCATTTTGCACTCATGAAAACAATGAAAACTGAGAAAAATCCAACCATTTCATCTGCTTGTGTAGAATGTCAAATTTCAGATGTTCAGTATCAAAATGTGATAATATCCTAAAATTTCATTACCTATCATACACAGGATGATTGAATATCATTGACAAAGCTGAGCCAGCTTGTAACCAGGCACTGAGCGTCATAAAATCCATCGCATGCACTGAAGTGGAGTATATTCCAACAAGAAGCAAATAACATAATATTTATAGTAGCCGTATGAAACCACAAAGAAAGATGAAGATGTGTGGTAGTGATATTAGAATCTTCATTGCTATTTTCATGTAGCAATCTCTGGAAATATAAAAAAAAAAATATATAAAATCCCTACTTAAGAAGCTAGAACGGACAGACTACATTGTTTAGAAATAATTTTGTGGTTTAAAATGTAGTTTCTTATAAACCTTATACTTTATGAACAGGAAAACTTTAAGAAGTTCTAAAGTTCTCTTTCAACAAGTCCTGAACAGAAAGGACCTTTTTTCTCCCCCTTCCTATGAAAGTTGCTCTTTGTCCCCTCCATGTTTCCTGAACCTGCCAGCCCTTCTAATACTCTTTCCTTTAACTGTAGAGGGTATCCTTAGACACTATTATTTCCAGCAGCTTCCAAATTCTTCCAGCTTCCTTTCCCTATGTCCAGTAAGGTCTTCCAAATTATTAAATACATTTATTTTTCTCTTTCTATAAAATCTCCGCTGCTTTTGAGAGATACTGTCATATTTGTCACAGAGTTTTCACCTCGGGCTTCACTCATACTGGGAGGAGTAACAACTTGTAGGCAACTTCAAAAATCTTTAAACTGGGCTTGTTCAGACTGGAGTAGAGAAGGCTCCAAGAGGAGACCTTATAGCCCCTTCCAGTACCTGAAGGGGCCTACAAGGAAGCTGGGGGGGACTTTTTACAAGGGCCTGTAGTGACAGGACAAGGGGGAATGGGTTTAAATTGAAAGTGGGGAGATTTAGGTTGGATATCAGGAAGAAATTCTTCACGGAGAGGGTGGTGAGGCACTGGAATAGGTTGCCCAGAGAAGCTGTGGATGCCCCATCCTTGGAAGTGTTCAAGGCCAGGCTGGATGAGGCTTTGAGCAACCTGGTCTAGTGGAAGGTGTCCCTGTCCATGGCAGGGGGGTTGGAACTAGATGGTCTTTCAAGTCCCTTCCAAACCATTCTATGGTTCTATGATGATTGAAGCCAAGGATCAGACAAGTTCCTCTCCCTGTTTCCCAGTATAGCCACAACAGAGTCCAGGAAATCTAACAGTAGTGGGAGAAGAATGAAGCCTGAAGACCCTTTTTCAAGGTCTGAGTTCCCCATTTTACATCAGTTTACCTTTGGGTAAATGTATCAAACCTGCACAGGGATGAGAGGGTTTAAGGGCAAAGGCTTACATTTTGGGGAATGCAGGGGAATTTGAGAAAGACAATGCAGAGTCAGTAGGAGAAAGTGAGTCAGGTATTGCTGCAATGGAGATAATAAGCATAGTTATGGCAACAAGTTATATTAAAAGGTTATTCTATTACAACCTGTTGTACTAGGTGGACTGCACTGTGTAAGGTACTGGTTTAGATGCAGTATTAGAAAACTCATGTGGTACAAGTCTGAGACAGCAGCTCAACCTTTCAAAGAGTCTAAACAGGCAAAGAAGTCATATGACCACAGTTTTTGTATCCATGTGAATCCTGGAAAAACTTAGGGTTCCATTTCCTACAATGAGTAACCTCTGAAGGCTCCCAAGAAGACGAGCCCAACTGCAAATGCATAAGCATTTCCAGACCCAGACGAGACACAATTCTAGTGACAGACAAAAAGGCTTTAAGCATTTAACCTTTTACCAGGGAAAAGCCCCCAAACATTCAGAGATATGACTACAGCCCCGCTGGCATTACAAGTTAAAATAATCAGGTGATCCAGTACTTCATCTCAGTTATATCTGTAACACTGATAGGTTTCATTCTAGGTTAAGAGATTAAGATTAAGATCACATTCATGCTATTCCCTTTACACTCATATTCACTTGGCCCAGAAAACTAATACGGTGGATTGTATAATAAATACAGGGATAAAATACGAGTCAGGAATACTGGGGAGAAAACAAACTTGAGAATGAAAAACTTACTTGTCAGAAGACCAGTGCTATTTAAAAAACTGCTGCCGTTGGTCAGTTTTTGCAGTCACTCTGTGGTCTCAAGGAAGAACTCTGAAGGTATTGAGTATGCTCTGAAAAGAAGAATAAGGTCTTAGTGATTATATCAGCTATCAGATACTAAACCAAAACTTGCCCAAAATAACTTGGTTTCCCATTTTATGGGGTTATTAATTTATATTTTTTTTATTCCACAACTGAATCTCTGCAGAGAGTTTATGGGTTTCTATCAGAAGAACAGATTAGATCAGGATTCCTTGAGTGCACAGGGAATCAAAACAACATGAAGAGTAATTATTTAATTTTTTCTCTTGCATAACTACATTTCTAAGCTCTTCCAGTTGTGGGAGAACAGCGAAGATGAAAGAGGTTGGTCTTCTTTCTGGCTTAATAAACTGTTATGCTGGAGTTAATGACTTGCCAAAATATACACATAAAATCATGACCCTAAATGTCTTTCAAACAATTGACCAACAGAGTTTGTTGGTTATCTTTTGGCTATTTGTGTATTTGGCCTCCTTATTTGTGATTTCATAGCCGAGGATGTCCCTTTGTACTCTCAATGTTATTCTACGTTTCAAGTCTAGCTTTGTAATTTCCAGCTGTCCTTAATGGACAGGACAGTTGACTGAGTCAAGGAGCCATTTCAGCTCTCCAAGTCGAAATCATAAAATCAGAGAATCCTTTAGATTGGAAGAGACCTTTAAGATCATCAAGTCCAACCCTTAACATAATGCTGTTAATACTCCACTGAACCATGTCCCTAAGCACCACATCTACATGTCTCTTAAATACCTCGAGGGATGGTGGCTCAACTACTTCCGCGGGCAGTTCCAATGCCTGACAACCTTTTCCCTGAAGAAATTTTTCCTCATATCCAGTATAAACTTCCCCTAGCACAACTTGAGGCAATTTCCTCTTGTTCTATCACTTGTTACTTAAGACAAGAGACCAACACCCATCTCTCTTCAACCTCTCCTTCAGAGAGCAACAATGTCTCCCCTGAGCCTCCTCTTCTCCAGGCTAAACCATCCCAGTTCCCTCAGCCACTCCTCATAGGAACTGTGCTCTAGACCCTTCACCAGCTCCGTTGGCCTTCTGTGGGCACACTCCAGCACCTCAATGACTTTCTTGCAGTGAGGGACCCAAAACTGAACACAGGATTCGAGGTGTGGCCTCACCAGTGCTGTGTACAGGGGGACAATCCCTTCCGTCATCCTGCTGGACACACTGTTTCTGATGCAGGCAAGGATGCCATTGGCCTTCTTGGCCACCTGGGCACACTGCTGGCTTATATTCAGATGACTGTCAACCAACACCCCTTGGTCCTTTACAGCCACTCATCCCCAAGCCTGTAGCATTGCCTGGGGTTTTTATGACCCAAGTCCAGGATCCGGCACTTGGCCCTATTGAACTTCATACAGTTGGCCTTGGCCCAGATCCCTCTGCAGGGCTCTCCTACTCTCAGGCACATCAACACTGCCGCCCAACGTGGTGTCATCTTCAAACTTGTTGAAAGTGTACTTGATCCCCTCATCCAGGTCACTGATAAAGATCTGAAACAGAACTGGTCCCAGTACTGAGCCCTGAGGAACACCACTTGAAAATGTGAGACTAGGATATGACCAGCACGTCCGTCTATGCAGACTGTGGGGGGAGGAGGTAGAGGAGTCGGGAATGAAGAAGTGAAATTGAGCCTGGGAAAAAGAAGGGGTGGAGGGAAGGTGGTTTTAGTGTTGTCTTTGTTTCTCACCACCCTACTCTGTTTTTATTTGCCAATAAATTAAATGGATTTTCCCCAAGTTGACTCTTTTTGCACATGATAACAATTGGTGAGTTATCTCCTTGTCTTTACCTCAGCCCATGAGATTATCTATGTTATTTTCTGCCCCTGTTCTGTTGAGAAGGGGAAGTGAGAGAGCAGCTGGATGGGTGCCTGGCTGCTGGCCAAGGTCAACCCACTGGAGCTATAAAATCATGTTCCCATATCTGACCTTTCCTAGACCAGAAGTACTGAGACTGGAATGGAAAAAAAAGAGCCACACAAAGAAAGCTGCCTATAATGCTGTAGAAAGACACTGATAGAAACCATTTTGTTTTGAACATTGTGGTCTGGTAAAGTGTGTACCTGTTGATTGTGCTGCTCTGGCCTGCAGTGGAACTGAAGATGGGAGGCAGTGAGGAGGAGCCATTGGTAGTTTCATGCCTTCTGTGACTGAGGTGAACTTCATAAGGGGTTTCCCTGCTCGGTGTTGCTTAGGCCATGACAAGAAGAAAGTCGCCTGATTGGCCGCAAGTTCGCTCCTCTACCCAGCAGGACCAGCGGACCACTGGGCCTGGCTGGGCCTACGACTGGCCACAAGTTAGCGCCTCTGCCCATCAGCACTGCTGGGACTGGCTGGGTCGTGTGGTGCAGCCCTGTATAGTGGGGAACGAGCTCGAGAGCAGGGGCCAGTGCCGGCGCCTAAGACCGGACAACCACCGAATTGCCGGGAGAGCAGAGGGACACTGCTGGTCCTTGGGCGGTGACACTC
>NW_010239271.1:0-24476 GCF_000690775.1 Eurypyga helias
TAAATTGGATATTAGGAAAAACTTCAATGAAAGAGTGGTCAGGCACTGGAAGAGGCTGCCCAGGGACGTGGTAGAATCAGCATCCCTGGAGGTGTCCAAGGAATGTGTAGACATAGCGCTTGAGGACATGGTCTAATGGGTACGGTAGTGTTGGGTTGATGGTTGGACTGGATCATCTTATAGGTCTTTTCCAACCTTCGTGGTTCTGTGAAATGGAGCAGTGAGTTTTCTGGGATTAACAAACCCCTGATCAGGCCATGAAAGATTTGAAAGTCTGCCCCCACTCCTCAGAGGTCAAACTTGCTAGTCCATCCTAAGGATGTGACTGGTAAATATATGTAATGTCTGCTTGGTTTCATCCACTTTGTGTCATCAGCTTCTCTCTCATTTCCCTGCTTCAGGACTGGCTGGCACAGGAATTTCTTTTTCCAAAAAAAAAAAAAAAAAAAAAATCTAAACCAAAACCCACAACACATTCCTTGTAGGATCTAGGAGGTGGCGAGATGGGAAAACAGCTTAAAAAGGGGTAAAATATGAGACTGAGACAACGAACTTTTAAAATAAAGGGTCCTCAATTCGCCCTGAGACACATTCTCAGCGCACAAGAGTTCCAGAGCCACTGGGACACCCGCTCACAGCAGGCACAGCACCATGCTGCAAGAGCACGATGCTCCAGCCAGATGTGAATTGAAATAGCCCTTCCAGCACCATCAGCTCACTGGAAATGTAACCAGCGAACTTGGCTGTATGAATAAAACCTCTACCTGAGATTTCCTTACGGCATTAATGTAGTTACAGAGAGAAACTGAGCCATTTGATACTCAAGTTTCACCCAGTTCCCCCTATCGTTCAATATCTTCTCTTTCCCATCTCTCTTTTCCAAATGAAACAGGGATCATTTCTCAGGTTGGTTATTCCTTCTGATGTGAATTACTTTTGTTGTTGTTGTTTTAAAGAGGCATTCCACATTCCTGTTCCTTTACAGTAGAAAACTCAACACTTCTACCTCTTACCTTGACCAAATGTGAATGTCAGGAAAAGTTTCCCCCATTCCTGGGCAGTGACTCAGTTCCAAGGGTCAGGTCAGCTCCTCTCCTTCAGCATCATCGTACAAAGCAATTGGTGTTAGCAGCTAATGAACTATCCAGAGGCAAATTTGCAGAGGCAGAAGGGAGCCAATCTCTGCTGAAGCCTTTCTGATTATGGATTCAGATGATGAGGTCGGAAGAGACCTTCAGCTAGGCAGACATCTGCATCAAATAAAACCATCCTTGTACTAATCACATACTCATCTGTACCTCTCTGGGTGATAAAGCATACACTTAAAAATTATATTGCTCCTAAAAATCTTCTATTGCCTGGAGAACCCATGAATACCAGAGATTAAATGTTATGGAAAAAAAGTATGCATAATTTTCACTTTGCTTTGTGCCAGTGAGAGACAGGGAATGTTTGGACAGAGAGGAAAATTGGGATAGAAACAGTCTGCTCTGCCATTTGTCTGCTCTTTCACACTAGCAGAGTAGAGGAAATATTTTTATGACTGGGAACTGCTGAGACAAGAACAGTGTCTGTACGTTGGAAGAGGTGATATTTCAAGTGGATAGTGTTCATTCACCCCTGCTTCTCTTTTCTTCTTTAACGTCTCTTTTTATTGTCTAATATTTTAGCAAGAAGCATTCATGGGCTAAATTAAAGCGGTGATGAGGTTTCCCCTGTTCACAGCTCTTACAGTTACTTGAGCTATGACATTTCCAGTGGGTTTACTTTCCTGCAAGAACCTATCACAGAGATTTTCTCTTTCCAGTTCTACCCTCAAGTTTCCTCATCCTCAGGGGCAAGAACAGCTTGTCTGACACCATGTTTGTTTTGCAGGTGGTCAATGATGTTAGAAGTAAACACAAACCCAGATGAAGAGCGGCAGAAGCAATGGAGGGACCAACCCCAGAGCCTGTGTACGTTGATGTGGACAAGGGACTGACGTTAGCATGCTTCGTCTTCCTCTGCCTCTTCTTGATTGTGATGATTATTCGCTGTGCAAAAGTCATCATGGACCCTTACAGTGCCATCCCTACATCTACGTGGGAGGAGCAGCATCTAGATGACTGAAAGGACTTCTCTAGGCAGAGCCATATGGCCTTTTCCCGCTGGGAGGGCTGACACACAAACGGCCATTTTCAGATATGCAGGGCAACGGCCATATCTCTAAGAGCACGTAGTGTAAATGATTCTTACTCAACAGATCAGGATATCAGCAAGCCATTCTGGCAGCACAGTTTAATACTAGAGCCATAAAATGCTACAACCCAGGAGGCCTTTTCCCGCTGGGAGGGCCATTTTCAGATATGCAGGGCAACGGCCATATCTCTAAGAGCACGTAGTGTAAATGATTCTTACTCAACAGATCAGGATATCAGCAAGCCATTCTGGCAGCACAGTTTAATACTATGCAGCAACCCGTATCTTACTGAAAGCAGTTATCATTGTAACTCCAGTAGCACAAGACTCTCCAGACTTTTCCTAATATAACTCTCAGTCTAGCACAGTTCACCTTTCCCTCAATAGCTCCCACAAACCCAGAGTAGCCATCAGAATGTGGAAAAGCAGCCAGACACTTTTGTCTTTCCTGAAAATAGATTGCTTCAAATATCTTCCTCAGTCATATTTCTGTTTTGAAAAGGCCCCGATTTTATAATTTTGTATACCAAAGCATCACTAAGTAGAAGCACGGAAGCAGCCCTGGCTAGGTAGGGTCATATGAGCAGATTTATTCTCGACTCACTTGGCTCTACAGACACACTCCCTACCCACCACAGTTGTATTTCCACTGGTCGGGGTACAGAAGCACTCAGACCATGGTTCCCAAGGGGGTCACGGACTACGGTTGACCCCTTAGAACCACCTTGCTCCAGCCTACTCATGAAACACTAGGCATTTTATCATCATCCATGGGCCCGTGGATTAGCCAGATGTGTCAGCCCACTTCCGATGAGCTTGGTAGCCACCAGAAGTCCATGGAGCAGCACTTGGACACTGCTGGTTTCAACTACGTAGATCTTGCTGTGATTTTCAAAGGGTGACTCCACAGGCAACTTCATCCATCTTTTGTTTCAGGTGCATTTCCATGGGATAAGACAGGGATAGGATGACAGAGAAAATAAGCAGGGACACACAGCTCCTAGCTTTGTCACTCAGAGAGATTCCTCAGCACAACAGTTACAGCAACATACAATAATACGCATTCTACCTCAGGTAAATTCAGCACCTTCAAAGGAAGAATTTCCCCACAAATTTGTAAGGTGAATAGCTGTACATTCCCTTCCCTCAGTTCATTAAGACAGCCATTATGCAAGAGCTTAAGTGACTAGGGGAGCTTTAGTAATTTATTATTTACTTTTTAAACAGTGACGCCTGAGGGATTCCCATGTCCTCCATTCCCCATAAGGTTTGCTCACAGCTGCCTTTTTTAGTGACTACACGTTTGGCTTAAGGGATTGTGAGGAGCTGGGGAAGCAACACAGAGTAGGTACTGCAAGCACAAGCAGCATCATGAGCAGACAAGACTTGAAAGCACAAATCTGCAAGAAGGACACTTCACTGTTTCTCCTCTTCCTTAACATCCTACCTGACCTCTAGGTTCTTGCCATAAGGCGGTGCACAGTGGGCAAGAAAGGTAGAACCAAGGTTGGGGCAAGGACATAGACTTTGTAGTTACTATTTTCAGCTCTGCCAGAATTGTTTGATGATAACACAAGTCACTTCTTCATGTGCCTCAGTCGACACATCAGTGAAATGGGTACAATATTAACTTGTCTCACATTGTTTTGTCTGTCTCATAATACCAGAAAGCACTTGGAGAGCCTCAGACAGGGACAAAGAAATAAGGTATTGATTTACAACTCTTCTCTGTGACACTAATGGGGAAGGTCTGAATCTCAGTACACAGCAAGGGAAGTTCTCCCCAGGCAGAGGATTTCTCCAGACCTCCCTTTACTCTCTCATTAAGATTGTAGCATTTTGAGTCATGCCGAATGGCACCTGGCTTTGTTGGATATTCCAATGATTTCTGAAGACAGTCTGGATGTAAGGTGCTGAGCACTGTTATTACAGAGTTCCCAAAATAGCAGGCTATGAGGCATGTGGACATTTTTGCATGGATCCTTGGGCTGCACAATTTTTGCTAGTCTCTGTTGTAGGAGATCCTATTCAGGAGGCAGGAGATTTGAGGATTGGCTTTAATCCTGCCATTCTTAGATTTCCACTGCTTCAATTACGCACTGCGGATTGCTCATCAGACAGTTATTTAGCCTTGGTTTCTGCTAGCCAGTTAATCACCAGTAAAAGGACTTTTCCAAGCGTGAATGTTCATGTTCGCCATACTCTGAGCAAATGCACTGATCTCTCCTTCCTGAGTATGTCTACCTGTACCATAGGAATTGGGTGCCCTAGCTTGAAGGAGGTTGATTCTGTTCCCTGGGCTGAAGTTTAGAACTCATTTTTTATCACTAAGTCTCCTATCCCACCTTGATACTAGTGGGGCCACTTACTGAATAAACCAAAAAACCCTCCAAAATAAATCTATCTCCAAGCTAGAGATGCTTCCACTTTGCAGACTACCTGCCTGCGTTCACAGCTGATGCAGAACAAGCCCAGAGCTGTCATCACTCCTCCCAAAGCCAACACCCCACTCAGTGTTTATCTGCATGCAGAACTCTGACTTTATGATACGTCACTGATAAGCCCCTGTTCAGCTGAGGGCTTACGCACGTGCTTAAGTTTAAGCCTCTGAGTAGGCTGCCTGACTACGCAGAGAACAGGATCAGCCCCGTGCTGTGTCCTTCGCAGGGCAGGGACAGCAAGGCACAGCCCTTGCAGGATCAAAGCCTGGGTGAGAACAAAGCATTACAAATGCCGGGGAAGCAAATTAACAAGTTTGCTTTGCAAGAATGTTTGTCACTTCTTTTTCTTTCTCTGTTTGTCCAGCTGTTCAAACCATTTTGTGGACTTTCCTGAAGATCCTAAAGGAAAGATCCCTATGGGAAGCTCTATTTTCTAACAGAAAGGTACTTATCATCCTGGCATAGCCTGTCAAGACCATCCTTCTGTTGACAAAAAAGGTCTCTGTAAGCATCTACATATTCATGTCCAACCTTTTCACGTGACTGTGTAAGAGTCAACGCAATTGTTTTATCTAGACAATGTAAACGCATCCTGACTTCTGCCCTCCCCCACTGGTTACATCACGCCACCTCACTGCCCTTTAATCAAAAGCAATACAAAACATCATGCTGAAAGCAGAACTTTTTTCCTCCTTGCACGGGGAGTGGGGACTTGTCCACCCGAGGTGCATTGCTGCGGCTCCCACCCGATGTCGGCCCCCCGAGTCCGGTCGGCAAGGCTGCGCTCACCGCCACTGCACGGTCACCCCTAGCAGGGGCTGCATCGCTGGGCTTGGCAGTAATTTCAGCTGCATGCAACAAGTGCCTCTGCCAGTTTTATTTCTTTTGTAAGCATTCTGCCATACTACCAGCAATTGCACTCAGAGGAAATAATTTAAACTTGTTGCAAGTGTATTTATCTAACGCAATAAACAGCTTCAACGTGGAAAGCCTTCTTGTTGTCTGTTGCAGTTCACTTCCAGTGGCCAGGATCTCTTAAAAACCACCCACAACACAACAACATGATTTTCAAGGAATATATATGCTCCTGGCAGCCCTCCTGGGAGCGTGAGGGCAGAGAACCATTCCCTACAAATTCTCAGGAGCTCAGGACAGAGCTGATGGAGCTCCAAGCATTCCTGTGGCTCTGCTGGGAGGTCAGCAGTGAGGCAGCTGCAGTTCACTGGGGGACTGCAGCGTGCCGTGTTTCAGCAATTCGTTATCGGTAACAAATTGCATACCAAAAGAAACAGCGCCATGGAGACTAGAATCCCTCCTGCTAGCAGCTGACAGTAAAGAGCATGGAGCATCTGTGGAGTCTCTTTGAAGAAGGCACAGAGTATGGAATACACAGCGTAAAAAATGCCCAGGGAACTCGTCCTCTTGGAAAAGATGAAGAGACAAATTGCTAATTCTTTCATCTTATAAAAAAACTGTTGCCTGAAAGCTGGGCACTTTATATATCTTCTTGTCCCTGCAGCAAGCCCTCTGGCACATGGACCTTTGTGCCTGAAACCCAGTTTGCCTCAAAGACAAAGCCCCACTGATAAATCATTAGCCATGCCCCAATGAAAACCAGAGGCTGGCATCTTTACGCTATTTTCAGAGCAGCTACTACAGCTAACATAAGAGTACTCCTGAACTGAAGCCAGTAGTGGCTGGATTTGGCCAGCCACCCTGGAGAACTGTGTGCATAAAGGTTTTCCTGAAAGGAACAGGGACCAATGCTCACCAGGGAGCGGCACAAGTGATGCTGCTGCAGACTATCCCATCCGAAGGTGTCCCCAACTTGCTGGGGCATTACAGGTCTCAACGGGGAACCTTAACTCATGTTACTAGAGCTCAGAGGTCAACTCAGCTCAGGACTTTGATGGGGAAAACGCTCTCCTCAGACTCTGGTAATCTCCATGGCACAGACAGGGAGGCTGGTGAGGACAGCAGTAATCAGCTATCTAATGGGTTCACTTTAGCAGCCAGTGACCCAGCGTCATGGTTTAGCACCAGTAAGCAACCAAGTACCACACAGTCACTCAATTATCTCTCCCCCTCCTCCACCCAGCATGATGATGGGAGAGAATTAGAGGAAAAAGATAGAAAACTTGTGGGTTGAGATAAGAACAGTTTAATAAATAAAAGTGAAATAAAATAATTATACTAACAATACTAATATGTAATGAAAATACTACGGCTACAAGTTATAATAATATGTAATAAACAAAAAAGGAAAAAAGGAAGGAAAGCAAAACTATGCAACTGCTCAACACCAGCCAACTTATGCTCAACCAGCACCCGAGTAGTGATTTTCCCTCATGGCCAACTACCCCAACTGAGCATGACATTTGATGGCATGAAATATCCCTTTGGTCAGTTTAGATCAGCTGTCCAGGCTGTGTCCCCTTACAGCTTCTTGTAGAAGTAGTGAAGCATCTGTGGGGTCTCTCTGAAGAAGCCACAAACTATGGGATACACTGAGTAAAAAGGGCCCAGGGAACTCCTCCTCTTCAAAGAGACAAAGAAGCTGGGAATGCAGGTGCAGTATCAGAAACTGAAAAAGTCCTTGACTTGCTACAAACACTCCTCAGCAACAACTAAAATCATCACCATTATCAGTATTCTTCTCAGCACAAATCCAAAACACAGCCTCATACTAGCTACTGTGAGAAAAATGAACTCTATCCCCACTAAAACCAGCACACCCACAAAACAGTGAGTGTATGAGACGAAGGCAGTGCCTTTTCAAGACAGCTCCAAATTAAACTTCCATGGATCCAGACTGATGCCATCCCCCATGAGCTCTAAGCAACAACTGAGCCTACAAAGCCTTGAGTTTCTCCACCCGGAGAGACACAAGGGCAGTGGTGACGCCGTGACCTGCATGCAGACTGAGCTGAGGCAAGGAGCCAGCCAACGTGGCAGTGCACGGAGTGACACCCATGCACCAGCTCCCCTCTCCCACCCCCAGCTCAGGCCTGGATCTGCACTAGCCATTGGCTCAGCAGGACTGTCACAATGGCTTTGTCTGAACTGCCCATGGTGCAAAAACCCTGTTAAACGCAGACTGGAAAGTTTAAATCCATCTTCTCCCTTTCCTTACCCTCTCTGACCTTGTCAACCCAGATTTGCCAGGCTTCAAACCACTTGTCTTAATGGTCTCATGGCTTTACAGCTCAGGTGACTTGATTTAAATAAAGGATATTAAATCCCCAGTGTTAACCATGTCTTAATGCTGAAATGGGAATTCTTGATTTCAGTCAATGTTCACTTGCATTTGCACCTTTGTTTTTTCTAAAACTGGTTTTGTCAAATGTGGTTGACACCCTTTGGCCACTACTTCTTCTTGCTAACCAGGAGCAAAAATCTTCCCACAGATACATTTTTAAAGCAATACCTGGTTTAAGAAACCTGGATGCATTTATTCTCAATGCACAATGGCGTTAGGAAATGTTGAACGATACACTTCCTAGTTACAAAGCTCCATGTTTTGTATGGGGACTTGGCCAGTCAGCTCCTGGAGTGAAACAAGAAATCAATCCAAATTGTATTAAAATTGCATTAAGTGTGCTGAAGCTATAAGGAAAGCAAAGTTTTGCCATACATATTTCATATTTAAGACTAATCGGATTTCTCTAGCAGCAGCCGTATTGCCTCTGCAGAGCAAACGAAGTGCCTGGTAGAGCCGAGTGGGCAGCAGAGCTGGGCACCCCACCAGCCCCCGAGGCAGCCCCCAGAGCAGGGTCCTGGGACATGGCAGCTCCAGGGAATCCATCCCTCCGCAGGGCAGGGGAGCTGCAGGTCCCAAGCCCTGAAGCACAGCTGCCCTGGACCCAGCACACAGCGAGGAGGGGGACAGGAAACTCCCCCTGCACTTGCAGGCCCCAACCAAGCCCTTAATGTTTGTTGGTGTCGACCCTACAAGCTGAGGTCTGCTCAGCCCCTGCCAGGGACTTCACTCCTGCAGCATTTCCCTTAAGCACCAACTGTGCCCCACCAGCTCTCTTACAGCTGCCAACTAGACAATATGGAGCAACTGGAGTAAAAATTAGAAAGCACAGGTCTGTAATTAAAGCTCCATGGAAAACTAAATGTGTGCAACAGAGAAAGCCTTGACATGAAGTTGTTCTTGGGAATGAGGGGACAGGAGAAGGATGAACAGCTCACAGCAGTTTGGCGTGAGCCAGCACAGTACTTCAGCATGTCCCTCGCGTCCTTCCAAAGCCTTCAATCAGTTTTAATATTCCAGAAATTATCTCCTTCTTTCCCACTAAGCAGCAATTGTGTGGGCATCCTGAGCAGAAGCAGCAATCAAGCCTGAGAAATGGCCTTAGTGCTTAAAGCCAAACCCAACGTGAATATCACCTACTAGCTCTCTCCTTCTTCACAAAGTCACTACCTTGACCCTGAATGGCTACTGAAAAAGCATTTTACTTTATTACTGACTGGTTAATGAAGGAATTATGAATGTTGCTGATCTGAACATTTTCTTCGAAACTCATTTTTTTTCCCCATGATATCGCATCCATTTCTAATTAGAATCTCTGCAGAAAACTACTTTTGGTGAAGAATGCCAGCATTTCACACAGAAAATCCATTGTTTCCTTTAAATTCTGAAATACGCTTTAGGGCTTTATTCCCTGCTTTTCTTCTGACACTTAATTATACCAACAGCATTATTATAAATTATGCCCAGCTTTTGCATTACACACCAACCAGACGATGCTTTGATCTGTAAGAAAATGCATCTCAAACAGACGCTGCCCTTAGTTGTCTCACCAGCAAAATAACAAATCCAGATGAAATACTACCAGGCAGTATGATTCATTGCGTGTATGACCGCCCTTTGAAAAGGCGGTCTGACACAGAAGCACCACCCACGTCCCCCCCACACCTTTCATCCCACATCTCTACGTTACTCACGCCCAGGATCACTGCGCTCCAGCACAGCTCACTTCTGGGAACTGCCAACCTCTAGGAAACAGCCGGCCAGCAAGAAGGATGCTCCAGGCAAGCCTAAAAGCCCTGGTTTCCATTTACACATGCATTTCCCTTTCCTCCGGTCAGGAAAGCAGGGTCTCTTCCCACCCAACATTGCATGATTCTGAACAAGGTCGCCCAGGTGTCTGATGCAGCAGAAATGTTTTATATTTTCCCTCCTGGCCTCTGGAGACCCAAGGAGGAATTTCTTTTCTTACACCCAGGTCACAAACCTGGTTCAACAACAGGGCAAAGGAACTCTCAGATTGATTTTTTTTTCTTTCTTTACTTTTTTATGGTTGCTGGAAGCCAGGATGTAAGCAAACTAAGGAAAACAGATTTAAATCAAATTAAAACTAATAACCTCTAGTAGCAGAGAGCCACGCTCGAGCCTAATTGCAGCAAAAATTCCCCGAAGTGGAGGGAAAGCTCTTTCTAGAGGGTCAAGCCAGTTGAAATAGCAAACACAACCTTTCCTATGCATCAGGTCTGCATGCTGAACTGACAGCACCCAAACTGAAGCATCGTCCTGCTCCAAGAGCCTCCCCTGTCCCCCACTGTTCAGCTTCACCCCTACCCTGCAGACACCTTCTTCCTGAAACAAGATGGTGCTCCATGACCTTCAATTTAAAGGCCAAATGTGTGAAGTGGTCACGTTACCCCAGGGGAGGTAGAGCAGGTGGGAAGTTCCTGGAGCACCCGGCTGCTTCCCAAAACTGTTGGAGCTTGCTGCCTCCCCAGGCAGGGGATGCTGCTGTGGTTGTAGCACTGCTAGACCTAGGAATGATGTTTTAAGGACAGCACTGCACATCGCAGCATGGACACACCCTTCATCTGTCCCTTGACACGGGGCACCCTGGCAGGGGTGAGGATCGGGGGTGCTGGTGGGTCTGGGCTTGCTGTGCCCAGCTGTGGGCCTCCTTCTCCCCAGCACCCACCTGAATGAAGCCCACTACCTTCTCCTGGGGTGAAAAGAAAGTGGCCTTGGGCATAAAAAATTTCTCTCCTTTCTTGGCATCTCTTGGCTTTTTGGCCCCCATCCATGCAGCAGGCAGCAGATGTTTCTGTGCTCTCTCCTGAGTGAGGTTTTGGACTTTCTCCAGATCACCTCTGAAACCTGCTCTCAGAGCTGTGTCTGAGCTCCTTCCCAGAAAATATCCACCTTCTGGGAACCTGGGACATCTCCAGCTGTCCCCAGGCTAGAGAGGCTCAGCTCTGTCACTTCGAGGTCACAGGCAGGACCTTACCACCGCCACCCATCCCCAGCATGGTGTGGGGATGCTTGACCAGACGGGAGGTGCTGTGACCCTGGGATGGAAATCGTAGCCACAGCAGATGCAAAGCCACTCTCCTCCCGCAGAGCCAGGGGTGTGGATGGCAGCCTGGCTCTGGGTCGGGACCCAGCCTGGGGACATTCCCATCTGGGTGCCTCTGTCCTGCCAGGGTTTGGTTTGCACAGGGCAGCCAGCACCACTGACCCTCCAGCCTGTGCGAGCAAGGAGTGCAATTTCCAGGGTCAGCAAGAACTGCAGAGCCCTGGGGTGGATGTCCTCTCCGTGGGTGCCCCACTCTCCTCAGGCGTTGCATTTCCAACACATCAGATACAGCAAGGTGAGGCATGGATGTTGCTGCTGACGAGAAAATTCTACATGGGGAGGAGAAAATTCTATACTTTCTGTGCCCTCCTGCTGCTGCCAGGCGTAAAGCCAGGCTGTGCTCAGGGAAACCGTGTGAGTTATTTCTAAATCTCCAAGAGAGAAGGTGTCAACCTGTGGTTGTCCTTTGAGGTCAAATGAGAGCACAAAGCATCCCATATATCGACAACCAAGCCAGAGTAAATTAAATAATAGCTTTTCTTTGATAAACAGCAATGAGCCACTGTTTTCCTGGCCAGGTCATTCTTCCTGGTGATAGTGGAATGTCATAAGCTAAAAATTTAAATTGATCTGGGGGTGATGATCCTCCAAGTATTGTTATTTAAGGGGACTACTATTACTGCACACTGGAAGAGAGCCCATTTCATGAACATGCCCAGTTAGCAGTGATTTATCTGCACTGCCATATTTTTTCATTAATCTTCATTACAAATACATTTTTCTCTCCTGCGTGGCCAAGAGGTTCACATCCCCGATGGGCACCGGGTGCTGCCCAGGATGGCATCAAATACAAGCATGGCCCACACCACCAAAACTCCCCGGCAGACCTCGGGAGGAGCGAGAGGACAGCCACAGGAAAGCAGCAGCCCCTCCCTCATCCTGCTGTCACTGCATGAAGCCAGCAGCCTCATCAGGCTCTTCACTTTGAGGACCAAGCAAATATTTAACAAGTTCCCCTTGCACTGTACCAGAGTTCATTATCCAGTCTCCTGAGCTCCTTCAGTCAGTAATATCCCCTAATTGATGTGATTTGGCACTTGGCCATAGAGTTAAATTGATTTGTAGACCAGTGGGAGACAGCAGGTGCCCTTTACACTTGAGAAAAGGGGCACGTGGACTTTGTTTACTGCCTGCTGCACGGGGATGCCAGAGCAAGAGGCGGCTTTTAGGAGTGCAGGAAGGGGATCTGCCCCCTCGGTGTCCTCCTACAGCAGCATCTCTTAGGTCAGAAGATGTGACAGCCACCGGTGAGCACCTAGGGATCACTCCAGCCATGAAATCCTCTCTCCCTGGTGCACAGGGCAAGAGAAATGGGGAATTCCCTTCTCTACAACAAGGTGCACGAGGTATCTCCATGCTCTCTTTTGAAGGGTGCCCCAGCACGGACTCTCAGCTCAGGGCTGGCATCAGTCCTTGTGCTGGGACACGGTACCTCTGCTTGCATGAGGACAGGAGTAGGGACAATGCGCCTGCTCCTGGGGCAAGGGAAGGGCAGCAGCTGTAGGTTACAACCTGCTGGGCTTTATTTCCAGGAACCCCTCAGTGCTGCAGTGTAAGGGTTGAACTCCAAAGCCTGCACACCTTTTCTTTCTAGGATGGCGGAGTTCGGTGCTGAGCCTTCTTGGCCCTCATCAGTTGTTTGCTGGTGGGCTGGGGTTTATTTTGTACAGTACGATTTCTGTTTTCACTGTTTTAAAAGCTTGTTAGCTGCCTAGTACTCTCTGGGTTTGCTTTCCTGTTGCTTTCAGTTGTACTGATTATCACATTTGCAAATTACTTTGTTACAAATTAGTTTAGGGCACAGTCAAGCAACTCTCTCTTACTCAGGATGGTCTACAAGTTTTTATCATCCATATGCATCTCCCCCTTAGGATTTTACCTCCAGCATATTAACAGTGTGGAAAAAAGAAGCCAGCATGCAATCTCAGCTGGTATCATCCACTTAGTACCCTGAATATTTAAGTTTATTTGAAAGTCTCTTTTTATAATTATGAAGAAAATGTAACTGTAGTAGAAGAGCTAAGAATCTCACTCCCTCCATTTCAATAATTTTATTCTCATTCCAAGGATTTTAAGCTAGCAGTTAAATCCTTTTCTTATCGCACCACAGAGCCACTTTCATCTTTAAGACATTTATTGATAATTAAAAATAAGATTTCAATCACTTACATAAAAAGAATAAATCCAAATGAAGCCCTATGACTGTTAGAGGTGTGGGGAGAGATCCTCCTCCCCTGATGTCACCTTACTCCAGTCATCATGGGTCTGACAGGGCTGGAAGGATTCTTCCCGAGCACTGGCCAAATCCGACACGGAAGCCGTTGCCCTGGCAGTAACCTAGGGCCAGAAAACAACAGACAGCTTGTTCTGTAAGGACAGCAGGATTTTACCAGGAATGAAAGTGAATAAAGGCATAAAGAGACCAAACACAAGAGGAAATGTTTCAGAAATGCAATGAGGAGTAAAAAAAAAAAAAAACACCTGGAAGAGTTCAAGTAGCCTAGGAATAGAAAACAAAGAAGAAAAGAAGCACAAAATGTTAAACACAGCAATATGCAAGTTCAGTGAATTGATCAAAGAGCAAACAAGACGTGAAACATTTCTGTTTTCAAACCTAACCTGCAGCATCATCAGTCTAACTGGCAAGCTGGTCTGGCCCAGCCTTGAAATTAATAACGTAAATCTGAATTTTCTTTCTGCAGCAGTAGTGCTGCTCTTGAGACATGGGGATGCTTATAGCAGGAAAAGATGATTACTAAACCCCCTCAAACAGTCAGACCTATCCTTGCAGAATCTGTTTTGCTCACTGAAATAATATCGCTTAGTTCCACGAGAAATTCAGCATCTGACTCAGCATCTTCCTTTATCCTCTATTATATAAACAGGCATTGAAGGTCTGCTGGCTGCTGCTGAAGTTACCGGCCTGTGACAACATCTCGAACTACAGGACGATTCCATCTCCCTACTCCTGCGTGATGGGAGCAATGGTATCAGGACAGAGATGCTGCAGCGCCTCTTGCTGCCCCGGGCTAGGCAGGCTGCTCCAGAGACAGCATCCGATCGCAAAGCTGGAGGTGCAGGAGGGGAGGGGACACAGTCAGGGGCTTCTGGCTCATCTGGGAAGACTATTCTGGGAAGAAACAGCTGAGGAGACCTACTGTAGCTCTCCGCTAACACCAGCTGATCAAAGGAAGGACACAAGTGGCATATGCTGTACTTTAAGGATTGCTTTCACAGTCAGAGATGGATTCTCCTAAAATAATGGAATACATCATCTTCCCTGCATGGGATAAAAACCAGCTGCCTCTGAGAAGCCAACAGGGAGCTGAACAGAACAGACCTTAACTCTAATTCCCACCCTTAGCATGGATCAGTGGAAACTCCTTCGAGGAAGAGGAGGATGGGGTGGGCTCAGGCTGCAGAGCATCAGGCTGTAAGCCACCGTGCAGCTCTCACAGCCAGGCTGAGGTGAAGCCTGCCCAAGGACAGCAGTGTCTGCAAGTGCCTGGGTGACAGCCTGCCCACTGCCACCATCCCAGTCTCCGCTGGGTAGCCCTCGTCCGTCAGCAATGCTTGAGTAAGACGCTTTCAGGCTCAGCTCAGTTTCCATTTGTCTCATTAGGCTCCATTGCCAGCTTTCCCTTGAGCGCCAGCTGATTATTTCAGTCCAGTTTAGTTATCCCCGCTGTCAGCTACGATTTAGAGCAGTACCAAGGAGCAGCACATTCAACCAAACAAGCGCTGTGCTGCCAGCAGCGTCAGCCTGAGCAGGGCCAAGGAGCGGCAGGGAGATTTTTGCAGCCGGCTGCAGCAACCTTGCCTAGCAATTCTCCCTCCCCAAAACACACTTCTTGGGAAAAATATATTTCATTTTATGTGTTAGGGCCCTGAAATAGCTCCCACAAGGGGAGTGAAAATACAAAGTTGGAATGGGAGAGCAGAAATCATGGGTTGGGCACTTGGCAAGAGCTAACAGCACAGCCTCAGGAGAGGATGCAATAGCACCAGCCCTGCCTCACGGGTGCCTTCAGGCACTGGATCTGCCATACATCACTAAATGGGAGCAGATCCCAAACTGTCCCAGCAGACCGCCCCAGCGGCCCCTGGCTCTCGTGAATGGTGCAATGTCCTGATCACTACAACCACAAACTGTTTGCTCATGTAAAATAGCACAGCAGACAGATTGACATGAGTCTGTCCCACTGGGGCAACGGTGCCTACATCCCACTTAACAACAATGTCACCAGGCCATCTTTAAAGACAAAAGACATTTGGGATCTAAAATATTTATTTAAGGGCAGTTCTGGGCATGAAGAAGAACATGGGTCATGGTCTACATCTAGACCCTCAGCTGACCACCTCGCCAGCAACTCCCAAAACTGCTCATTGACAATAAGAATGTCACCAGGTAACTCCAAAGGGACGTTCATAACAACTAACTGTACCCTAATTCAGGGCTGCTGGCTTCGTTACTAGAGAGAGATCTGCACCTCTGGGGAGGGGGGCGGGGTGGGGACATGACAATGAGGTGCTCTGAATTGCTGCAGGAGTGTCTTTTTGCACTCAATGTATAGGGAGCCTCTGGAGAGCAGCGTCTGATGCCTACACAGAATGGTTTGGGTTGGAAGGGACCTTAAAGACCATCCAGTTCCAACCCCCCTGCCATGGGCAGAGACACCCTCCAGTAGACCAGGTTGCTCCAAGCCTCTTCCAGCCTACATGTCGCAGCGGGAATAGTCGCTGGGTAGTTGGAAGACTGAAGGATGCCAGAGGTGCTGGAGACTCCTTGGTTTCACTATCTAGGGCTCTCTCCAATACATCACAATCTCTAGTTGTCTCAGCACCTTCCTCTTCAAAACTGGCAGTACCTCACAGAAACATGTTTTTCAAAGCTATTGCCAAGGTTGCCAGGCAGGAGACGCTGAGGCTTGCCTGCAGCACTACCAAAACTGCCTATAGAGCAGTCACTGGGGGACTGGAACACATCCACACATTATTATTTTTATCACAGGAAATGTCTCAGGTTTTAAAGATTTCTGGGGGAAAAAAAATATATATTTTAGGATTTGGAAAAAAATCCTACCAGTCCTGGTTGGATTAAATAGGCACAGGGAGGTGGACACATACTAGCATCACAGCCATGTGTCCTTCAGGTCACTGCATAGGCATTAGTCACATTTTCGCTGCCCTCAGTCCCATTTGTAAGCATCTTCTTCATCACTTGAGTCATTTGGTTCTCTGTGCAGGCTGTCTCTCATCCCAGCAGCATGATACCGTTGCTCAGAACCTGATGAGGCACTGGCTGGGTCTCATCTGATGATGCACAACATCCCACAAGATATTCTCTAAAAATTCAGGAGGTGACAGCAAAGACACATGCAGGCTTGAATCAAAAGTTTCTCATGGCTGTTCTTGGCAAGTATTTGCCATGCAGGGGCTGACATGATGAGAGGACAGGAAAATATAGATGTGGTTTGCACTAGTGTTTGTATTAAAAAGAAGTAGAAGTGGAATTTTGATCTCAAACCACCAGGGTAGATTTTAATTCATAAAGTCCTTAGTTTCTCAAGATGAAAATGATGGCCCAGCATGAAAGAGCTCTCAAGCCCAGCCCTTTTCAGAGGGGAGCTGGCCAGCTGTCCTAGCAGGCTTCATGCTCTTTCCCACATATTTGGTTTGCAACACACTTCATCATTGAATATGCATATGTTGCAAATGAAATATTATTTGCAAAATACCTTTTTTCAGCATTTGCCAAGCTCTGCTCTGCATGCAAACTGGGACTGTGGTGGCAACAACACATCACCTGCTTCTAGTGTAGGATATTTTTGCCCATAACGGCAAACCTTCCCCATCGTCCCCTCAGCACTCACACACAGGCACAGTAAGATCATTGACTAGTTAACAACACAAATAATCTAATCCAGAAAGTGCTTATTGCAGGGAAACTTCTATCCACCTGCTTTTGTCTCCTGACAGGTAGGATGGACACAACTGTGCCTGCGTGGCAGGCACGTATGGAGCAGCCCATCTCCCCGCCCGGTGCTTACACAAGTGGGATCTGGCTGTGAAAACACGTCCTTGCTGTGCTGTAAGAGCAGCTGCTCGGCCATTACCTGTCAAAATGATTTCATCTCCATCCTGCAGGAATTTACGAGACTGTCCGCTGCCGAGAGGGATTTCTTTTGTTCCGTTCCAGGACAGCTCCAGCATGGAGCCAAAGCTCTCCGGCTCCTGCAGCAAGAGTTCATAAACAAATAAACAGCTTTTTTGTCTCTATTCCTATGGTTCAGACACTTGCTGCTGGGAGTAGACACACAGGTACATTTGCTCTATAGAAGAGAGTGTTGCTGTTGACTTAACGTGGCTTGTTTTCCTGCTTTTGCATTTTAATTGCCTGCTCACTGTAAGCAGTCATGCTCACAGCCGTTACCTGGTGTTCCTGCTTTTGCTTTTTAATTGCCTGCTCACTGTAAGCAGTCATGCTCACAGCCGTTACCTGGTGTGTTTAACACCGTGGCAGTAAAAGTACTTTGGCTCTGCTACAGCAAGAATGGAAACAAACTGAGGGCACTTCTACAAATCCAGCACTTTTATGGAGTCACGTTTCAGAGTTTTATTTACTTTTTGCTCTTCAGAAAAGCAAAGCTGGCACAGGTTTGTAAGTGTCTTTAACGTCAGTCTGCAGCACTATAGTATAGTGGAAGCAAAAATAACTTCAGAAGGGCTCAAAATGGAAATAGAGGTATCCCAGGCTGGAAACAACTTACCTGAGGCTCTTTCAGACAGCCTGAACAGGACTTATGGAACAGGACTTTGCAGAAAGTGCCAGTACCTCACCATCTCTTGCAACAACAGTGCGTATGGCAGTGCAAGGGGAATAGCAACTTGTGAAGTTGGTTCCAGATACGTAATATCTGTAGTATGCACAAACTGAAGTTATACCCACCCACCTTTTACATCCTTAGAAATAAAAAGGCAGCATTTTGTAGAACCTACATGGGCCGCGTGGATGCTTGTGCAGGGAAATTAATTTGCATCTGTAGTAAAATAGCTCTTAGGGAAAGGAACATGAGAAAGATTAAAAACCAAAAAGCAGTAACAAGAGTGCCACTTTACGGTGCAATTCTGGAGCTACCAAAATGCCCAGCAAAGAACTTGAGACATTCCCATGGCTGCTCAAACCAAACAGGCCTTAGACCAAAAGCCCCGCTCAGCCGGTTTTGGATTGCTGACCAGTTCTCCGTGACTATCACCGTTTAAACACTTACGGGTCCGCTGATCGTGCCGGATGCCAGGAGGTCTCCAGGCCTGAGGTCGCACCCATTGACTGAATGATGAGCCAGCTGCTGCTTCATGGTCCAGTACATGTGCTGGAGGAAGGGGGAAGAGGAGGATAAAGCGATGAGGGACAAACCTCTCCGGCATGCCATTAGCCTATGCAGAACATATTGCATTCTCGGGATGATGCTGGTAAGACTGTCCCTAAAGAAAAGTTTCCTTATTTAATCAGGAAGATTCAGCAGCCTCAAAGCAACCTCCACAGTTACTCAGTGCTGCATTTTCAGTAGTTGCTGCAGCCTGGCTGATTGCTTTCTAAATGATAACTAGAAGTTGCTATGTGTGTATAAAACACATACTTTAACATGCAATTTAGTCCTTCAAAATTGCTGTTCTTTCAGCTGGATGTCTTTTCTCCCCTTCTTCCTCTTTATACCAGCACTACTAACCCATGATCCGTGATTAAGTCCGGTATTTTAATGGGTTTATGAAAAAAAAAATCTCCTAATTACTGATTTGCTGACTACTGATTTACTGATTAAGGTAATCACTATGCAAAGGACCAAATGTGAATATGAAATTGGAAAATCCTGCAGGTGGTCCATACACCTCCTGGCTTACAACCCCTCCCATGTGCCCGCAGGGACAGAGCCACCACGCTGCCCACAGAGGGGCTGGGGACAGATCCGGGGTCAGAACAGTGTCACAGCATCTCAACTACCAGCTGCAATGGCAAAGCTGCCCAGCACCACGGCACAGCGAGGGGCAATTCCTTCTGCCTGCGAGTCCTCCGCTCTCCTGCAGCATGAGAACACCACTTACAGTGCTCTGGGCACGCTGAGCAGCAGAAAGAGCTGCCCTCTCCTTCCATGCTCCAGGATTCAGGCATTCCCATCTCAGTAGAGGGATGAACTATCGCCACCCTCCACTCTTCTCCCTCTGTCCCCTACACAAACACAGGCCAGGCTTGACCCTCACCTTGTGAAAAAGTCAGCGTTTGACACTGCCTAAGGCTGGAGCTGATGGCCTTGGCAAGATGTCAAACAAATACAAGATACTGGCATCTTACCTTGAAATTGGATCTGCAGATAGTAGTTGGCACGGTCATTCCTTCTCCTGTGGAAAATAAAACATAAGAAACAGGGAAGCAATTTGTTTGTGCTGGATGAATGACACTGGAGTCTTCTGATTTTACAGATGGATGGAAACTTCCTTTATCATTGTAATCCCTACCAAGAAACAAGGAATAACATTTTTCTTCCCACAAGGGGGCCAGCATTCCATGAAAACAAGTGTGTGGATGGCACCGGGGTAGTATCAAGGTGCCTTTCCTACTCTCTGCTCTACTACAGGAGCAACACCTGACCTACAGGTCAGCAGAGCCTTGAGCTGAGGGTCTGAGCTGGGTTAGCATCTGAATCTCACGTACATCTGCTCTTCCCGTGCCCTGCTTACACCTGCCCAATGCAGGCAGACACCCCAGGGACCCTCCTTGTCGTAAGCTGATCATCTGGGAGGCATTCCCTCCTTGCCACATTGCTGCACAGCCAACCAGGAGCATGAAGAGCTTGGCTACTTTCTCTGACAGGCAACTGGACAAAGATGGAAAAAAAGGACCCCAGAGCAGAGAGCAAGTTTTCTGGACTATGTGATGGTTCTGCCTCCCTTAATTGGCAATTTCAGCTTTACAGCCCACTCAGCGTTACCGCACCTTTAATAGCAACAAAGAGCTTGATGTCGAAAGTGTAGGGTTCTTTATCCTGAAGGTAGGGCAGCGGCTTGGGATCCTAAAAGCATATAAAAGACATCACAGTCTAAACAAACAGAAAGGAAAAATTCCACGGGCCATCCCAGTGACTGTTTTAACCAGGCTGCGCTGCACACCCCACTTACTCCATTGCTCTTGCCCGGGTCATTGCTTTCCTTGCTCTCACACACACACTCTTAAAGACCTTTCTAAACAGACTTAGATCCATTTAACCAGATTCCCTTATCTGCATGTGGGCTCCAGAAGCCCTCTACATGCGTGCTGATCCCAACAAACACAGTGCTCGCACACCTTTGCTCTGTGCCTGCACAGAGAAGACGGAGAGTTCTCTGCAAGACCCTTTATTACCTTTTTCTACTTTAACTAAACATCTACATAATGCAGACAACTGGAAATGCTTGAACAAAGCATTTTGGCTTGAATCCACTCTCTCTCCACTGCTTGCTGGATGCCAAGGACTACCAAACACTAACAAGAAGCTCTCTGATGGGTTTATTTTCCAGATGTTTTGAAGGAGAGGATTTTTCTGCCCGGCTCAGGCAGGCAGGATGACAGCTCAGGGCACCGAGCAGCAGTGTCAGTGGCATCAATGAGCTTTTGAGCCCAAAGGGCCCAGCTTTTCTTCATTTGCTTGGAAGCAGGATCACACTGTTAAACTCTATCAAGAAAGTGCTTGGCACGGGTACAGCTCACTGATTTCTACTGATGGGACCTTCTGAGATTTTTCTAGCACTGCTTTTTCTTTGTTTTAACCTTTTCTCTTGCTAACCTGGACAGGGTTTGGCAACACGAACGGCATGAGAGCTTCCATGGTAACAACCCAAGGAGAGATGGTTGTGCCAAAGCTCTTGCTCAGGAACGGACCCAGAGGAACGTATTCCCATTTCTGGATGTCGCGGGCTAGGAAGAGAAGAATCAAAGCAATGCTGTTGAATGTTTCCTAGGCATTGCAGGGCTGTCACACCTGTGAAAGAGTAACACCGAGAAGTAACCAGCACCCTTTTCCAGCCATTGTGCCCAAATCCTGATTTAAATCCACCCCTTTCAGACCCTCAAACCAATTTTCTCAGACAAGCTACAGCAGGAAGAAAAGTCAGCAATGCTTAAAACAAGTCAGGCCATCCCTAAATAACCAGTATTTTATCCCCAATTTAGTTAATGCTTTTACACCCAGCTAATGGTCCGTGCCAGTCATAGGGCCAATTTCAACTGGTTAACTATGCTCTTGTCTCCTTAAATCTATGCAGAGACTGAGGGATTTGTGATTGCCAAACTCTCTTCCTACTCCTGACACTGAAATCAATCCTCTGTTGAAATCACCAGCCTTAGGGCTGCTCCATCCCTGCTCGGAAGAAACTAGACTGATATTAGCTTTTTCATAAGTAAATAAATCTCCATTAAGCAGCAATTTCTGGTTCTGCTGATTGATTGAAGATGGATTGAGATAGAGCCTCAGAAATGCAAACAGCATTTCATTCCACCCCTTTCAACCATACCCAGCGGTTTCAATGAGCACTATTCTATTATTAAAATATACAATTTACCCCTATCCATGGTTTCTCAGGATGCTGTACACCCCCAACCCCAACAGACGCCCCCAGCACCAGTTACCGCTCCAGTCATTCATAAGGACCATCCCGAAGATGTGCTCATGGGCTCTGCTGATAGGAATTGGCTCCCCATACTTGTTTCCAGGACCTACAAAGAATGCCTGAAATTGGAAAGCAAAATGTTGATTAAGGAAGTTTTTGAAGCTAAAAATCTTTACTTCATGGAGGGTTACATGCACGAGCAACAGAGGCTGCACAGGGTGGTATTGCGCATCACACACAATTACACAAAACACATGGTGTGCTCCCTCTTCCCTTCCATGAAGCTGGCAGGCTTGGAATACTTAAGAGCTAGAGTGTTGATGAGACGGAGTCATTAAATGAGAGCATGACGGTGTCAAAACAGAGGAGTAAAAATGGAGTAAAAATCCTAATCACAACTGATGCAGATTGGGTTTTCCCACTAAGTGACACAGTTGGCTGCAGGAAATTAACAGGAAAGAGTCCAGAGTCATCCAAGGGGATGCTGAACGCAGCTGGAGCCCGTCATGGCAGTGGGGAAGGTGAGGTAAGTGAAGAAACGTACCCACTAGGTAGAACAGGCCATGAGCTTGGTGCCTGACCTGCTCCCTCAGACAACAAACAGCCTGAGCACCTGGTGCAGAAGCCTACAGGGAACCTCAGTTGTCTCTTTCTGCAAACCATGTGGAAGGGTTTTTTTCCAAAGACATCACCAATCTGAATCTGCCCTGACAGCAGCCAGCAGTAAAAGCCAGGCTGCAAAGCACAGCTACGGCAGCACTTCGTGTACCCCACTTCATGGGACTGCCACAATCAGCAATCCCATAATAATTCTGGACCATGCTAAGCCACGAGAGGATGCAGCTTCCAAAGATGTTTTGTCACAACACCCACAGCACAGCTTTCATCTTTCCAGCCGGAAGTACGAGGAGTTAAAATTGCACTCCCAAGAACTGACGGCTTCCTCTGCTCAAGGTGCAGACAGCCCGTACTTCCAAAATCCCCAGTGCCCATTAAAAGATCCTGGCTGAGGTGCCAGTGTGAGCCAGATAACAGGCTCTGGTGCCTGATAAAAAGAATATGCCTGCGTGTTTCCAGGCTAATGCACTGGTGCTCAGATTTGGCCAGACGACTCATTTCTGTTTCAGCAAACCACTCGGTGGGCTAATGTACCCTGCAACTTGCCAGAAGGGAAGGTTTCGACCATAGAAATCTTTGTGGTGTGCTGCACGGACAGCTCAGAAAGAAATGCAGGAATTGACCTTATGAGACATTCAATTTAAAGAGGCTAAACTTACCTTTTCTTCCCTGTTTCTGTTTTAATGTTTTTCAAGTAGTAGGGAAAAAAGCCCATCTTACCATTTCTAACTCAATATCCAGACGCTTACAAGCACCAAACACTGGAGGTTTATCTGTGGAGAGAAGAAAGAGTATTTTACAACAGGGAGGCAGGTGGGGAAATAAAAGTCTCAACCAGAAGAAACAGAGCAGCTGATGCTGCCTGGCATGCACATGAGATGGGCTTATAATCACAGAATTGTTTGGGTTGGAAGGGACCCTAAAGCCCATCCAGTTCCAACCCCCTGCCATGGGCAGGGACACCTTCCACGACCCGGGGTCCCCCCAAGCCTCATCCAGCCTGGCCTTGGACACTCCCAGGGATGGGGCATCCACAGCTTCTCTGGGCAACCTGTCCCAGTGCCTCACCACCCTCTCTGGGAAGAATTTCTTCCTGATATCTAATCTAAACCTCCCCACTTTCAATTTAAACCCATTACCCCTTGTCCTGTCACTACTTTTTACTTTTTTTTTTTTTACTTTTTTTGTAAAAAGCTTCCCCCTTCCAGCTTCCTTGTAGCCCCTTCAGGTACTGGAAGGTGCTATAAGGTCTCCCCGGAGCCTTCTCTTCTCCAGGCTGAACAAGCCCAACTCTCTCAGCCTGTCCCCATAGCAGAGGTGCTCCAGCCCTCGGAGCATCTCCGTGGCCTCCTCTGGACTCGCTCCAAGTGGTCAATATCCTTCTGATGTTGGGGGCTCCACAGCTGGACGCAGCACTCCAGGTGGGGTCTCACCAGAGCAGAGCAGAGGGGGAGAATCACCTCCCTTGACCTGCTGGCCACACTTCTCCTGATACAGCCCAGCCCCTGTCCCAGGCCCTTCCTCTCCACTATTCTGTGATGTGGAAGAAAAATTTTTTAATTTAAAAAAAACCAAGAAGCCACATTAAAAGCCTACCATGGACTCACCATTGTCAGGTCTCATTTGCCCCACTGGTCTCCGGATGGGCGTCCCAGACACCACAACAGATGATGCCCGGCCGTGATAACCGACAGGTAAGTGCAGCCTTGTGAAAGAGCATCACAGAGCATGGGTTAGCTGTCTAAGCATCGCCATCCAGAGCAGATTTTGGGGGTGGGAGTACGACAGGGGTGTGAGGGGAGCGCTCTGCATACATTGACACAGACATTTGCACCTTATTTGCTCCGAGATAAAGATGTGAACAGATTATAATCCAAAGCCATGCAGCTGCCTTAATGCTCTTCCATGCCACTGCTCTACTTCATTCTTTGGAGCTTAAACCCTGCTTTCGTGTCATTCAGCAAAAAAACCATTTCTTAGGTAAATCTCTCTTTGAACCAGAGGGCTGTGTTTCATTGGTGCTGCAATGAAATGCAGCGCAGACTCAGCTAAGGCTGGGGAAATGTGGGTTTAGTTCTGGTATGGAACTCCTGACAGTACAGTTTCTTATTTTTTGTGAACTCATACACTGTCTTCCTGAAAGGCCATTCATCTTAAAAAATTTCATATTGTATTTCATAAAATTTCATACAGGCTGCAGAGGTGGGCCACT
>NW_010239272.1:0-3040 GCF_000690775.1 Eurypyga helias
GGGGATGTGGTGGGGTGTGGGATGGGGTTTCTCTCCACTCTCAAGCTCGGGATTGATGGCATTTTTCTCTCCTCTCGGATTTTGCTTTCTGTTTTGGAATCTCACTGTGTCAGTCCATGGGTAGCAAGATACTGTATCTCTACTGTTCTATTTTTTTTGATTTAATTGCTTATTAGAAGTGGTATTGTTAGTATCACAATAAGTTTTGTTTATATGACTAAATAGTTCTTATCTCCACTTTTATGAGCTTCCCTTGGTTGGGGTGGTTTTTTTCCTCTGACCCTTCCCTACTGTGGGAGCGGGTGAGGTGAATGAGGAACTGAGTGGTACCTAATTGCCAGATAAGACTAAACCATGGCAAGTCTTCACCTAGGAACAGTTTCCATGGGTGCATTTGCATATACTCTGCAACTCTCATTCTGAAAGTATTTATATACTCAACTCCCACACACCTGTAGATATACATACTGCTCTGTGTTTTAATACAGACTGCATTCGGCAGGGATATGGCCTTAGAAATATGCCTGTGTCACCTTAACCGAGTCCCTACCTGAGGATTACTTAATGATGAGATTATGTACCATGGGTTCTCAGATATCTGTTTCAGAAAACTGATGTATCCAAAACATCAGGCTCATGGAATAATGCAGGCTGCTGTTTATAGGATTCTATCTCTGAAGTTGAAAGGTGAAGAATAAGGTAAGTTGGAGACTGGAAAGAGAGAAAATATAATCTGAGAACTTGATGGAGTCTTGTTTGCAATGGATTAGTGATTAATGACCTTGTAAACAATTAATTATAGATGAGAAAGTGAGCTCACCCCTTTGTAGACTTCAAAAAACAAATCATAGAAAGAAGAGATATCATGAAGATTTCGATAAACAGGTTTCAAGCATATTGGACATGGTCAAAAAAACACTTGGAGACAAATTCTGATTGAGGTGCAAGTTCACAGATGTGTAATGAAGCACAAAATATGGTCCTTTGCTCCTCTTGTGTTTAGGACATGCAGAGTGGTAATAGACATATGAATTTGTAATTTCTGAATCAAGATGAGTTTGCCATCCAGCTTTTTTCCCCAGTGAGATCTCCAACTGCCTTATTATCCCTAATGGGACAAGCTACTAAACACTTCTCTATACCAATGTGAGGCCACAATTTCACTTCCCCCACCACCGTCACAAGACTTTCCTCCTTTCTGCCTTCGTTGTTTAGGCCCAGCTGGCAACTCAGCACGATGCGGCTGCTTGTTCAATCCTTCTCCCTGGTGGGATGAGGAGGAGAATATATAAGCAAAGGCTTATTCATCAAGACAAGGATAGGGAGGATCACCCACCAGTTGTGGTCATGGGCAAAACAGACTGAACTTGGGAAAGAAAAATACATTTAATTAGTCTCTAGTCAAATCATACTAGGATAATGAGAAATAAACACCAATCTTAAAACACCTTCACCCCACCCCTCCCTTCTTCCTGGGCTCAGTTTGTCTCTCCATTTCTCTACCTCCTTCCTCCCACCTCCAGTCAGGTAGGGAGATGGTGAATGGGGTTAGTGGTCAGTTTATCACACATTGTCTTTGCTGCTCCTTCCTTGTCAGGGGGTGAATTCCTCATACTCCTCCTCTCTTCCATCGTTGGATCCCTCCCAAGGAGACAGCTCTCCACCAACTTCTGCAATGTGAGTCCTTCCCATAGGCTGCAGTTCTTCACAGACTGCTCCAGCATGAGTCCCTCTCATGGGTACCGTCCTTCAAGAGCAGCCTGCTCCAGCCTGAGCTTCCCACAGAGTCACAGGCCCTTTGGGCATCCTCCTGCTCTGGGGTGGGGTCCTCCCTGAGCTGCAGGGAGGTGTCTGCTCCTCTGTGAACCTCCATGGCTAAAAGGCACAGTCTGACCTCTCATCACAGGCTGCAGGGGAACCTTTGCTTCTGGCAACTCCTTCTGCTTTTCTGCACTCTGGCACCTCCTTCTGCTTTTCTGCACTGACCTGGGTGTCTGCCTTGTGTCACATTCCATTACTCTTTTCTAGTGTTTCTGTCTCTGCTTTTGGTCTCTTTGTTTTCCTCTCTTAAATATGTTAATCATAGAGGTGCTAGCTGGCTCAGCTATGACCAGTGTTGGTCTAACTTTGAGCCAGGAGAGATTCTAGCAGCTTCCTGGCCCCTCACTCACTACCCAAAAACCTTGCCACACAAACCCAACACACTATTCCATGTTTCCTACCTGCCAAAGACCATCTTCTTCCTCCTCACACCCTTCCCTACAATTTTCTATTTTCCTATTTTTTATGTCCTGCTTATTAGGTAAGAAGAACCATAGGTAGTGCTGTGACAGTGATGAGTGGTTATCTGCCTCTCACATCTGAATTGGCCAGGCAGAATGGGTTACTTTTTAGCAGCCACTTGTAACCTTTAGGCTATATTTTTGTACAGCTCAGTTGTGAGTACTTAAATATATTTAAAACTTCTAATCTTCTGTCCAGTTTGGCTCAGATTAGCCAGAGGGATCAAAAGTTCTTGTGGGAAAGAGGGCTGACAGAAAGACTCAGTCACAGAGATAGAATTCATGTCATCACATCAGGTTTGTCCCCTTAGGAAATCAGGCTAATATGTGGGACACTTCAGTATTAAGAAATTCGATTGCTGCCCTGGAGAATTTCCTCACTGAATCTGCCACAGTTTTCTTACACGATCGTGGACACATCACTTCAATCATCTAAGTGTGGCTTCAAATATGAAATGCAATGAAGATAACTGACTTATGGCAACTCGAGATGCAGTAACTTTAAAAACACATGAACTACTATATAATACTAAGAACTCTGAAAACATAGATCCTGTGAGACTGGTGTGGGACACTGAGCTAGGGCAGTCTCATGGCTTGAATTTTTCTGGCAGGCATTTAAGATATCATTTGAGTTCCTTAACTGACGTGTGAAATTTAGAAGCCAAACTTCAGGAAGACAATTCTGAAAGAAACTATGCTTAGTTTTTACTACTTGCTACCTGAGTGAAACTGGGGGGTTGTGCTGGGTTTAGTCA
>NW_010239273.1:0-215 GCF_000690775.1 Eurypyga helias
TGGCAGGACTTGTGACCCTGCGGGGCCCCAGGCTGGAGCAGTTAGACAAGAACTGCAGCCCATGGGAAGGACTCAGGTTGGAGAAGTCCGTGGAGAACTGTCTCCTATGGGAGGGACCCCATGCTGGAACACAGACAGAGTGTGAGGAGTCATCCCCCTGAGGAGGAAGGAGTGGCAGAGACAACGTGTAATGGACTGACCACAACGCTTTTCTA
>NW_010239273.1:305-19260 GCF_000690775.1 Eurypyga helias
TTGCTGTCCCAGGACTCATGCCCTGCAGCGTGCACAGGCACCCTGCTATCGTACGGTTGGTGTAGAAACTCAATGGGTATTGGCACATCATAAAATCTGGCACGTTGTGTCAAGCCACACCATTTAAATTTGTCTGCCTTGTCCTCATATTGACTCCAAGCCACAGACTGCTTCAGGAAATCAGTGCTAAGGGTGTCCAGACGGCAGATGCCCAGGGGTGACAAGGAAGCTCGAGGCTGTTGTCACTATGTCATGTGAAGTCATGGCAATCCTGGGAGCTTCCCAGTGACTAGAAAAAAAGGCACTTCTATGCCCATCTTCAAACAGGGCAACAACATGGGGAGCTACAGCCTCAGTCCTTGGGAGGATTCTGAACCTGTGTAAGTCATGTCCAGGCACGTGAAGGACTGGAAGGTGATCAGGAACTGCCAGCGCAGTTTTAGCAAGGTGACACTGACCTCTGTGGTGGAAAAACTGGCTGTGTGGACAAGGGAGAGAAGGGAGGCTCTTTACCTTGACTTTAGCAAGGCTTTCAATGCTGTTTTTCCATGGGATACTAGCATCCAGACTGGGAAGTGGGAATGGATGGGTAAACTCGCAATGTGGGTGGAAAAACGTGGAAGGACCACAGAATAATTCAGGTTGGAAGGGACCTCAGGAGGGTCTGTAGTCCAACCTCTGTCTCCAAGTGGGGTCAGAATGAGTTGTTCTGTCTAGTGGAGTTTTCAAAACCTCCAAGAGAGGCTGCATTCCCTGTCTGGGCAGCCTGTGCCACTGCCTGACTGTCCTGGTGGGAAAACAAGTCTCTCCTTATACCCAGTCTCAGCCTCACTTGTTTCGCTTGTGTCTACTGCCTCTCGTCCTCTCATCCTGCACCACCGTGAAGATCCTGGATCCCTCATCATGATAACCACCCCGCAGGCGCTGTTAGGCCCCCGTGAAGCCATCTCCTCTCTGGGCTGGACGAGCCAAGTTCCCCCAGTGTCTCCTCACGGCTGTTGTGAACCACCTACGACTCACCTGTTGACAAAAAAAATCCCTTAGCATCCATGAGCGGCACAAGGTGACGGTGATTGGTTGAGCAGTCTGACTGCCATTATCTTCATGACAATTTGGGTATTCTAAAGCCTTTGTAGGATAAATAACAGATGTCTATACATTTATATAAAACAACAAAGCTTCCCATCAGTTCCTCTCTATTAATCTCATCTGCTAAATTTGATTTTATACACCAGTAAGATGTTGTCTTGGGCTAATGGTACCTCCAGGACTGTGCCCTCCTCTCGCCACCTGCCCTCCCTTCTGCTCAAAGCTCAGGCTCCGCAATTAAAAGCTGAACATGAGCCGACAGCCCCTCTGCTCTGCTCTGGTGAGACCCCACCTGGAGTGCTGCGTCCTGCTGTGGAACCCTCAACATCAGAAGGATATAGACTGGTTGGAGCGAGTCCAGAGGAGGCCCCGAAGATGCTCAGAGGGCTGGAGCACCTCTGCTATGGGGACAGGCTGAGAGAGTTGGGCTTGTTCAGCCTGGAGAAGAGAAGGCTCCGGGGAGACCTTACAGCACCTTCCAGTACCTGAAGGGGCTACAAGGAAGCTGGGGGGGACTTTTTACAAGGGCCTGTAGTGACAGGACAAGGGGCAACAGGTTTAAATTGAAAGCGGGGAGGTTTAGATTAGATATCAGGAAGAACTTCTTCCTGGAGAGGGTGCTGAGGCACTGGCACAGGTTGCCCAGAGAAGCTGTGGATGCCCCATCCCTGGAAGTGTTCAAGGCCAGGCTGGATGAGGCTTTGAGCAACCTGGTCTAGTGGAAGGTGTCCCAGTCCATGGCAGGGGGGTTGGAACTAGATGGTCTTTAAGGTCCCTTCCAACCCAAACCATCCTGTGGTTCTATGATTCTATGATTAAACCCCTTTCCTCCAGGTGGGTCCAAGCTGGGTCCCTCTCAGCTGCCCTGCTGGCTTCCCAGCTTCTTGTCTCAGCCATCCCAAATGCCATCTCCCCACTGCACCAAGCACCCGGCCCTCTGCTGCTCCCGATGGCCAACCAGAGGGAAAGTGGCGCTATCGAGAGGTTTCCAACGTTGCTTCCCCAATTCTTTTGCAGTGTTCGCTGGGGAGGGGATGAGCACCATCCCACTTCCCCATTTATTTCTGAAACACCACGTCCTAGCCGTGATGCTGTGCACGCAGAGTGCAGCCCTGCTCTTCTACTCATGCGTTTGCTCTGCTTTTACCATCAGCAATGAACCCGTAATCTCTCCTGGGCAGGATTTTGTTCCCAGCTCCGGTTCCCTCAGTCAGCTGCTGCAGCCCAGGGGCAATTACAGGGCTTTACGCAGAGGCCAGGTGCATTTTTAGCTGAAGTTTTAGGGATTGGTTTTTTACTCAGAAAGCGGCAATCAGCCTGTGGCCTTTCTGCACGAAAGCTCTGCTGCAGTCTAACCGATAGCTGCCAGTTGCAAAATACCTCTTCTTGCTTCAGCTGTGTTAGGAAGCGTCTGGTAAAACCCTAGTGGAGATGAGGCTTTTGGGGACTTTTAATGGGCCAAGTGAGCCTTAGGCTTCTTACAGCCTTTAACCCCTTCTGCTGACCAGAAACTCCCAGTTGCTGCACCTCCCCTCAGATATCACTGGTTCAGACTGGAGACGTGGCTACGGGGAGGTGGTGCACGGTGTCTAAGGCTTCACCCACTCCATGAAGTATCCCTACCTTTCCTCTACCCTCCCACTGGAAGCCTTTCAAGTCACCGGCTCTTTTTCACACTGTTGTTTCCTTCTGCATCACCCGAAGCTGACGCCAGCCTGTTTGACGCTGTGAGCTCGACAACACGGCCCGTTCTATGTTCCAGCTGCTGTGCAGGGCTGCGCGCTTCCGGACGATAACGAGCTACCAACAGGCAGACGTACAGGCGGTGTGACAGAAGCTAGCTTTCCGCAGGGGTGAAAACTGCTAAGTTTTAAGTAGATGTTAAATTAAATAATAATTTCTTTCAGGCGTTAATCCTGCAGATGCACAGTGACACACAGCACTAGTCTTACCTGCCACGGTCTCACAACAAGCGCTTAGACAGGGAAACCAGGAGGAAGAGCAGCAGGTATTTGTAGTATTTGCAGCGGCAGGCTTGACATGACCCCTTTCTGCTCACGTGGCCATCGGCCATGAAGTTCTTTAACGTCCCTTCCAACCCAAACCATTCTATGATCACAAATAGCCTGAATTGCCCTATATTTGGCCTTAACCTTCCCTGTATACCATTATCTTTGCAGGTATTTGGCTGCTGTTCAGGAGTCCTGCTGCCCATTCCCACCACAGGGGTCAGAGCCCTGCTGGCTTTTGTCTCCGAATGGCTTTCCAAAAGGAAGCGCGCTCTGCAGTGATACTGTACCACGCAAGGTATTCACAAGGGAAACTTCACCTACGGCTGCAACGCAGCTGTGCCCGTTGTTAAATACGGAATCCACTCATACTTTGACACATGGGAAAGACCTGTGCTCGGGGAAGTCCTTTATCAGCCGATTAAGCTGTCACTTAAATGGTGTAAGAAAACTTCTAAGCAGAGGAAAACAGCAACAGCCTTTTTGCAAATGACTGCTGACGGTGAGATGATTGAAAGGGACACAGAGCAGCATTTTGTTCCATTTTTCACTTGACTGAAACAAAGCTCTGCATCATTTTGTGAAGCAGCGGAAACGATAGAGATTCCACTGCTCAGATCTCTGGGGAGAGACGCGTGCGTTTAATGAGCGCTCATTAAAACAGCCTCTAATAGAATCAAGTAGAGGGAGAAAAATGCTAAAGAGAATAGGGGGAACTACTGGGCTCTGATGAATGCTTCATCTCACCTCTGAAGAGAATGTAGCGTTCCCTCGTAAGACAAATGGAGTGTAACCGTGAAGAAAACACTGAATTCATATGAGCTGGAACCCGAAAAGCTGTGGGTCCGCTGGGTTTGTACTCCTACCAGCACAGCACAGCTGCACGTCCGTGGGACAAGGCTGGCTTATGACACAAACACATCAGGTGACTCTTCCCTCTAGGAGCTGCACCAAGGCTGCCTGATCCCCACTGTGGTCTAACTGAGGACATAGAACCACAGAGTGGCTTGGGTTGGAAAGGACCTTAAAGACCATCTAGTTCCAACCCCCCTGCCATGGGCAGGGACACCTTCCACTAGACCAGGTTGCTCAGAGCCACATCCAGCCTGGCCTTGAACACTTCCAGGGATGGGGCATCCACAGCTTCTCTGGGCAACCTGTTCCGGTGCAGCCCTGGCTCGGCGTAGCGTACATCACCTTGCCAGGGAGCGAGCTCAACCCTATCTGCAGGGTCATAGAGCCAAGGGAGAGCCTGCGGGCTGTGCAGGGACCAGCCCCTCCTCTCCAAATGGCTGAAACTGGAGTTGTAAGGGCACTCCCTCATCTTCGCTCCCCACATCCTCTCCATTCCCCTTGTAAGCTGAATGATATGGAGTGTGTCAGTCCTTGTTCTGGAAACTGTAAGAGGATGCTTTTGGGCTTGACAGCTCAAAATTATGATGATGGCAAACTCACTGCATCTCAAAACCACATTTATATAGGCTCTCTGTCAAGAATCATTTAAACCCCATACATCACAGAAGGATATAGACCAGTTGGAGCGTGTCCAGAGGAGGCCATGAAGATGCTCAGAGGGCTGGAGGACCTCTGCTATGGGGACAGGCTGAGAGAACAGGGCTTGTTCAGCCTGGAGAAGAGAAGGCTCCGGGGAGACCTTATAGCCCCTTCCAGTACCTGAAGGGGCTACAAGGAAGCTGGGGGGGACTTTTTACATGGGGATGTAGTGACAGGACAAGGGGTAACGGGTTTAAATTGAAAGTGGGGAGGATTAGATTGGATATCAGGAAGTAGTTCTTCATGGAGAGGGGGGTGAGGCACTGGCACAGGTTGCCCAGAGAAGCTGTGGATGCCCCATCCCTGGAAGTGTTCAAGGCCAGGCTGGAGGAGGCTGTGAGCAACCTGGTCTAGTGGAAGGTGTCCCTGCCCATGGCAGGGGGGTTGGAACTAAATGATCCTTAAGGTCCCTTCCAACCCTAACCATTCTGTGATTCTATGATCATGATAAAGAAGATGAAACTAGCTCTGCTAGGCCACTGGTGAGAAAAGAGTGTCCTGGTACATTAAAATACCTTTCATTCTCAGATAAAGGATTAGCACAAAATAAGGGGATGAAGCACTTCAGCAGGGATGAAAGAACAGAATCCCAATAAAATCCTCAAGCAGAAGGTGCTCAAGTAAGAGCTGGTTTGCATGTAGTAACCAAGCGTTGTTGTAACGTGCTGTGCAGCACTGGGTTTGCTCAACCCACATCCGAGTCAGAAGAATGCAGAGAGTAACAACCCCAGGGAGCATTTCTGTAGAGGATCTCATTTCAGTTAAAAAACCCCTAACAAACAAAAAAATCAGGTTTGAGCTGCTAGCTCTAAAAGCAATTCTAGAGAGAAAAATATGTAGATCCATCCAGATGATCCTAGATAATTTCAAAGTAACTTGAAAGAGCGTATATAAGTTGGAGTTTTTTAAAGCCTGAGTACCTGCAAATGGAATCGTCCCTGTCATAGAAGGGGTGATACTTCCTACACAGCTTTCAGTGATAACGTAAAACATCCACTAAGTGCACAGGCCTTGCGCTTTGCACAGACGTCAGAGATCCACGCTACAGGACAGAGGTGAGGTTGCGGGCACTCTTTAAGACGATGCGTAAGAATTTACTAAGTAGGTAGGATACTCTGTGCTGTGTCCAAGCGTTCACATAACCCAGCAGCTCATCTGACGTGACCCACCGATGTTTAAGAGAAGAACGTTAAGAACAGGCATATGCGCCTGGAATGCTGCAGCCAAGCCTCCTTGAAACAACAAATAGCCCTGCACTACACACTGAGTTTCCACTTGTGGGCCTCACAAACTTTTTTTTGCTTATCCTAGCATGGAAATTGGTTGTCAGGAGCTTTCAATTATTTTATCCTTGTCAATACACCGACCATTTATTATAGGCCACAGAAATTTTCTGTTGCATATCCATTACTAAAAATTCTGCTGTTACCCTCTGCTCAGTTCCAGACTTCACTGACACACCTGATATCCCACCACTGCACATAAAGCCCTACACATTTGGCAGGGGACACAAAGGAGTTGTTACTGGGTGGTCTAAGCATTGCCAACGCCTCAAGGTCCCCATTAATCCAAAACACTGTCTCAGGAACAGCACCGTGTCCTGAGCTTGTGATGCTGCTGGATTTCTTCGTAAGCAGGACGTGATCTACGCTACACAAAAACGCAGCCAACCTACCAGCTCTGTACCGCCATTAATACTTCCACCACTTTAATAGGAATTCCTTTACAATCCTGGCTGAGGGCCATTAAGTTTTGGCAGGTTTTTACTATTCTATTTATTGATTTGATCAGCCATTTTGCCCTCTTAATGGTATTTCCATCTCAGCCTGCTAGGAAGCCGGGAGGCCGATGCCGATGCTGTTAGGCGTGGAAGGGGCACCAGCACAGCAACGCCAAGGTACACGAACCATCCGTCCCTGCTGTTCCCGGCTCGTTCCTGGACCTCCCGACCGCAGCAACAGGTTCAACACGCATTGTACGGTCAGAACAGGTTCAGTTTATTGTCCTACTTCAGGCTCCAGCAATTAAGCCTTAAGATATCCCCAAACAGCCCTGGCCACACGATTTTGATATTGGCTTCTCCATCAGGAGAAACATTTGTTTCCCCTCCCTCTCTGTTGTTTTTCCCATTAATTTTTATTCATTTTCCATTTTAGTAGACTGGATGGCTGATAGTTCCTAAGGGTCTATACAGCGCAACTGCAGTTTGTGTTTAGTTAAGCAAGCCCCATTTATCAAACACACCCTGACCGCTGTTGTGCTGTAGGCCTTTTGGCTGCAGCTGAACTGCAGAGAGACAAACCGGGCCTCCACCCCTGCACCACCATACCGATTTCTTCTTCTCTAGACCCTGTAGCTGGTGCCTGGATGTCTGGTGTGAGAGGTGGAGAGGGCAGCTGTGTCTGGTAGAAGAAAACATCACTGAGTTCTCCTCCAGGATACACCTGAGCTGCAGGATAGTCCTGCATAGCTTAAAGAAGCAGCCTCACTCTCCGTTACTTACCTGGGTATGAGTCCGCCACTCACCAATTTCTTTCAGAAGTCGTATTTTCACCAGCTACGGTACACAACAGTCAGTTTTACGCTTAGAGGTGTAGCTCACTCCACCAATTTATATGCCTGGAAAACAAGTTGGGTATTCAAGAAAACCATTCAGAAGAATTAAAACAGCCATTTCTTAAAAAATTTAGTTAGGAAAATGAGACAGCCCACCATTTTCTTTTAGCCTGTCTACAAGAGTCAAACTGGAAAACCAGAATTCTGATCATGCATCTGATTTTGCACTTACCTAATTGGAGGATTGGGACCAGACTTCTTAAAAGACCCCAAATCTAGGCTAACACAGTTTCTTCCAGCTCTCACCTCTCCCAGTTAATGCTCCCTAACTCAAATATTAAGTATTTATATCCATTTAGCAAGACCCAATGCAGACCGTCGTGTACCTCCACACCGAATTCTGTTCCCCAAAACTCAGCGCACACAATGATCATAAACGGCAGGAGAGGTAAATTAACTTGAATAAGAGGGACTTGGAAGGGCACCCTGGCTCTCAATTACAACGCTAGATTGAAGAATTCATGTTAGCTCTTCTTCCAGGCTTCGTACAAAACTGGGGCGCCTGGCATTTTCCTCTGGGGCGTTAGTGGATGCCGGGGATCTACAGAAGGTCAGCTGGAGTCCGCACATCCGAACTGAGTCCCCCGAGTGTCATCTGCCATCCCGTTGCACTGGAGCATATTTAATTTTACATTTTTAGAAATAACATTGTTTTGTTATTTGAAACAGGATGTGAAATTCAATGAAATGAAACGGACAACCATTCTTTTTTTTTTTTTTAGAAAGGAAAATTTATTTATGGTTACATATACCACATATAAAATTAACATTTAACTGAAACATGTAATTGTTTCAATCCTTTATGACTAAACACTTACAATGTTGACTACAAAACTGTACAGTTTATATTTAGTAACAGATTCTTACAGCATAGTGCAATTATAACAAAATAATTTGTGCCTTTTTTTTTTTTTAAATAAAGTGCATTAAATTACTATCTTGTATACAACAAGAAGCTCTGTAGTTGCAATCCAAAGCTTTAATCTTAAGGGAAACTGAGGCAAAGATGTTTCGCTTCCTTTCAAAATTTCTTCATATACTGGCAAGCTATGGTTCAAACTTCAACCACAGTTAAATGAAAAAAAAAAACCCTTAATTAGTATAAGAAATAACCACAAGCCTTTATGTACTAAACCAGTAATTGGTTTTCATACGAAAAGCACAACATGCAGAATTTAAATTACTGGTTTAAAGCCATTTGGCTCCTAATGAGATGTGTAGCGTGAGAACTACCCTCATGCAGCTGCTTTTGCTAAAGCTTTTAGAATTCAGCACGGAACCGCACTGCAGTCAGCAGTATCAGGAGTTTACATGAATCATGAGGCTTCCTAGGAAAAGTTTCTCTGAGAATTTCACGGAGATGAGCACGGTAAACCACAGGTTATTTTTAGTTGTTTGGCAATTAAAAAAAGAAAAAGTAGGGGTCTAATTAGTGAGTCTAGAAAATTACAAGTGGTTCTACCAGCCCAGGGTATTCCAAATTTCATGCCCTTAAGTTAAATACAGAGTTGTACAGCTTTATTTCAGAGGCACGTCGTAACATTTTATCCTATGAAATTTCTTTTTATTTGTAAACACATTTACAATCAAGTTTCGTAGGTTTTGGCTGTGACAGTAAAGCTGAGACTAAAGAAAGGATGACACGACTGTAGATTTTAGCCCCAAAGAGTAAAAAGACGTAGACATACAAACCAGACAGCGGTCTAACGTGGCTCTTCCCAGCAATAATGACAACGATAAGGGCGCCCATGTCCTTCAGTGGGCTCTGGCACATATTCTTCTCCTCCTCCACATACACACAGCGCTGCTAGCAGCTTCCACAGGAAATATATTTGAGCACAGGCAAGTAACCCCAGAGATTGCCTGAATATTTGGCTGTGTATGTAATCTAGGTAACTGACCTGCCTCTTCAGCTGCAATACCCATTCCACGCTTTTGGCATGAATCACACATGCTGTTTCCACATTCTGGAAAACCGCATTTTCCTCCTATAGGTTTTTAGCCTGTGGGAGCAGCCCGAGTCCAGCAGCAGATTACTGCACATTCAGCCCCTCTGCCCTGGGACAGCTGCTGTGCAAAAAGCTGCACGCTGCAGCGTGCTAACTCCCAGCAGTGAGTTACTCTCCTCCTCTTCGACTAAGTGAAGTCTCTGCTTATGTTTTAAAGAGAAATACGGAAGAAAGGAGCTGAAACTTAGTTGGAATGTGACTGAAGAAGACTGACTATTTTCTGTCATGTCTTCAGAAAGCTCTCTGCTGAGAGCAGAGCTCCCTTCCAAGCCCAGCATTCTTTGACCCTGAGGTCAACAGCGTAGAGAAGCCTAACCTCCGTGCTATTTTCTCGTGAGCCCTCTGGGGCAGAGGCACCACAAGGTGAACTGAGGGTTGCTCATGTGTCAAGGGAGTACACTGTCAGAGGGCAACCAAAGAGCAGTGAAAAAAATCCCCATGGATGGGGCACAACTCCCTGAGCTCCATGGGGAGACAACAGCGCATCCTTTTCAGGATGCGGGTATCTCAATTTTCAAAGGGCATGGCCATGCTTGCTTTCATTTGCACATGATAAAATATCTCTTCCTTGAAAGCACTGAGAGCTGAATTCCTGATTATTTTGATGGGTTTCCTCTTAGCAAACACTGAAGTAAGAGGAAAACGCTATGGGGACCGTATGTAATCAATGCATTAAGAGCTCCATACCTGGGCCCTAGCTCTCACAGGTCCTAGTCCCTTTTCCTTTCTGCACGTGTGTCATATGACAGTGTGGGCTGCTATTCAGGCTCATGATCTGTGCAGCCCTGTTTCCAAAGCACCTACAAGAGACAGAGAGAGAGACCAGGGAACAGCGTGCGCAGGAACATATAACTGCTATCTAGGCTCACGTTAAGTGATAAATATCCTTCTTGTATTCTGTCCCAGATGTGTCCATATAACACATTCCTGCAATCCCAAAGCTGGGCAGTGGGACCTGTTCAAATTCAAGACATGAGAATTCACCTCCCTTCCACCACCTCTGGATTGTTTTTGCTGAAATACAAATTACTTACCACTGAACCTTTCAGTGTTTGCAACATTCATAAGAGTTTGGGGATGTTTTTCTGTAGTCTTATGAAACTACCTCAGCAAAGAGGTTACACTTTGACCATTACAACACTGAAGGTACAGAGCATGGTATCTAGCATCTCATACATACAAAAAGTAAATTTAGTATTATATCTATGCATAATTATGATTAAGTATGTAATTATGCTATTTAAGTATTATCAGCTATGATACTTAGTGGCATACCAAAATACTCTAAGAAACCGTTTCTTCACTCAGCGTGTAATATAACTAGTATTTAAGTTATTTAAGTTAAATCTGGACATAGGTATTTCCTTGTAAGAAATAGTTTATGCTTTTTTAAAAAAAACAAAAATCTATTTCATTGGCATCTATTCATTCAAAGTGGAAGGCCCTTCTATTTTCTAGAGTTAATTGTTGCAGGATGGTGTCTTCAGCACGTGCAGTTCTTTTTCCTTGAGAAACAGGGACTAGGCATGTGCTTAGACATCATGGTAGATCATATAGTTTGGATCAAATGGTTTGAGGGAAAAAAAAGGCAAAACAAAACAGAGTATCACCAGTGTAAAGAAAATGGTAGCAGTTCACTGGCCTACCCCATCCCCCCAGGTGAATCAGATAAACTTCCAGTGTCAGGCAAATGCTCACCAAAGTTTTCAATGAAAAAGTTCTGCTGATGTATTTTAAAAGGTTGTAACAAGCTTAAAACCTTTGTAAATAAGCTCCCAGCTAAGAATGCAGCACTGTACTTACAGGCAGGTTCTGAGAATAAATTAGGCTGGAAAAGACCTTTAAGAACACAAGAGACCAATTGTTAATCAACCTTTGTCCTGAAACAAAAAGCACTGTGCCAGGCATAGTACTACTATGGGGGGAAAAAAAAAACCCAACCCAAGAAAACGCCCAAAAAACAAACCCTCCCATAAGCCTAAGGCCATGAACTGTATTACTCTACACTAGTAGTTTGATGAAGCCGCTAACTGCGCGGTGAACATCCCCAAGTACACTTCTTAGAAAGGTCTGTTTTACTTAGAGATATCAGATGAAGAAATCTGTTCACTCGTTCTGGGACATAAAAGTCTTCCCTGCTCCTGGGAGGGGGACACCCACAGTACTCTCTTTTACAGCTGAACATTTAGCAAGTCAGCAAGAGTTTGTAAAAACTGCCTTGGCATACGTAGAGCGCAAAACAAGAGGTTTGGGGCGGTGAGGACAATTTCCTCAAGTTCAAGGAGTTTGGCATGGAAAGTTAGACTGACCTTTGTTTTAAAATGAGTTTTACTCTCTCCACCCGTTTGCAAAAGCCACCACTGGAAAATCTCCCCCGTGAGCAGCACTGAAGTAGTTTGCATCACAGCGGTGATGCCCTAGTTAACTGCAACATGGTTTCACCTAACCGACATTCAGGTGTGTGTTCAGGTTTTTTTTTTCTTTGAGAAATTTGTATAACACAGTGGAATATGCAACAATATCCTTGCAGTTCATCCAAATTTTGGATCTATTAAAAAAGAAGTGAAATTCTTGGTTTGAAGAAGCCAGTAGCACCCATTTTCATGGGGTAGCTTTCTTTTGTACCAAAAAAAGTGTTTCCAGATATGCTACCTTTCAAATTTACTGGGTAAATTCTGTTTCTGAGAGACAGGGAAGATAAGCATGCTGAATTTATCTTTCCTGAACTGTCGTTTATTCGTGACACAAAGCACACCCCTTCCTTTTAGTCCTGTTAGCAGAGACAGAGAGATCTTATTCTTTCTCCATTGCACATCTTCAGACTACCACTAGGCCAAACCAAACATGGCACTGAAAGAGAGGGTAAACCACCACTTTATATAATGGCATTCAAAAATCAGAAAAAAAAAATATCAGGAAATGGAAATGTTATTTAAAATAGTGTTTCCTAATTCTACTAATGCACTGCTATCTGCATTGGCCTTTTTTTGGTTAAGCACCAAATTTCACATGCTTCTGCGTAGTCCTGCTGCCTACCATCAGCCACATTAGTAAGAAGCCCTGTAACACGCAACACCCCAAGTGTGCGATACTCTGAGCACGTGAAAATTTTATTTACCACTGAAGTTCTCCAACTGTTTTCGTGGAGTAGCTCCCTGCGCTATCATTAAAAAAGATGTCTAGTGGCAAACGACAATTCTGACTGCGAATAGCTATTTGTTCCTTTTGACAGATATGCAAAGGAGGACAAATTACTTACTGCCTTTAATGTATGGAGCAACTGGCTGTTCCCAACAGCAGCCAAGTAAAACCTTAGAATGGTTCTCAGACCTTCTCCCAGAGATGCGATGAGTCTACCTGCAGGTATTTTAACACCACTACTTCTTTCACAGATCTAGCTGCGTTCTTCATGGCCCTCAAAAAGTACACCACCATGACACCTTTTCCTGAATAGCTGGCTATTAGCACTTTAAAATGTCCTTTAATTCTTACAACACAGCACCCATATCCAGTGGGAGCCTACCCAATACCATCTTCTTGCAGCAGTGTGATTTAAACGAATGCTCTTCACCTTTTTCTGGTGCTTCTCTTACACACGTAGGGCTTGATCTGTCCACAGTGGGTACGCAAGTACACCGTTCTTACTCACAACAGAGCTGTTACATCAACTTGTTTCGCGCTGGCAGCCATACTGCACTCCTACTTTTCCTACAAAGCGTTTACACTGACTTATGGGTATTCAGGATTTTCTAGCAAGTTGTCAAAGCTGGCTAGTTTCAGGACTATGAACCATTCAGTACCTCAGATAAAGTGACAGAATAGCTGGTGTTTTAAAAATAGCGACCACTCTGTCCAACTCTTTCTTTATTGTACACACAGAAAACAAACCATACACACTTTCTCTCCATAAAAGTCAGGGCTAACATTTTTAAAATATGGTTCTGAATGTTGCAGAACCTATTTTTTAAAGTAATGAGTGTGTAGTTACATTTCAGGGGCCTAATTCTTAGCAATGCTATTTTATCCCAACTTCCAGTCACACTGGCAGGTTGCTCATCACTTTTGATAAATGAACCCACAAGCATCTTCCTTTTAAAAGCTAAAACAACCCCTAAGAAAATGAGGCAACGGAAAAATAACTCTTGGGGGATGGAATGGCTGCTGGCCTGAGGCAAAGCTCACTGCTGCCCACGGGACATCCCTATATCCATAGGGATTCCATGCTGCCTCAGTGCTGGCCCCCAAACACTAAGGATGGATGCAGCAGCTTATGTCACCCAGTGCCCATGGCTGGAAGATACAGCAGCGGTAGCAGGCCTTTCCACTTGCTTCCAAATACCCTGGGTATTGGTAGTTTGGGTTGGTTTGTTTGTTTTTCCAAAGGATATCATAATTTTTTTTCTTTTAAGAGCCAGGCTGAGCTCAGAATGGGCTAGCACCATTTGTCATATCCATCTTGATGGGCATCACAAATCTGAGTATTCTCAGCTTTTGTTTGGTGAAGAGTATTCTCAGTATGAAATCACAATCAGAAATCCTGAGCGCAGTGAATTCATCCACAGAATGCTGTACAACTCAGTGCCAAACAATGCAAAGACTTAACACCTCCACTGCAGTGCATAATTCTCTCTTGCAAATAGCATGAATTCAGGATCCAAGAACTAAGGTAAGAGGTTATTGCTGAGTAATTCTATTCAGGAACTCAGTAACTGTAACACAAACCAACCAGAAATAATGTCCCACAGTCCAACAGCACCTGCTTAACAAAGGAAGACTTCTTACTTAAAGTCCTTATGCAAGTTACATTTTTTGTATAAAGAATATATTGCTTCCTTCTATTGCTCTGAGTTTACTCACCAGTTTATAGTAACTGCAGTACGGAGGATTTTATTGCTCTTGTGCTAAAGACATTATTTCCCCTTATTGCTAAAATCTTAATGTTAGAAGAAATGGTTAAAAAGACTATTTAAAAAAACCCAAAACCCTCTCCTAAGCTTTGGGGATGAATATATGAAAAACACGACTACAGTAAATTTTGCCCATCAAGATACAACCGGTTACTAACTTTGGGCCAAGCGCGTTAATAAATAAAAATTAACTGTAATTCAAATGAAATTATTCTTTAAGAAAAAACGTCTTTTGTCATTACGATGGAGATATGAAAGATACTTCACTGCAGAACGGTGAATCCAACAGCCCTGGTCTTACGCACGGGTGTCCTTTAATGGGACACCAAAATGCCAGAATCCTGCAAGCTGGATTTCTGCCCGTTTCAGAGGGACCTTGGATGGATACGGGCACCTTGCTATACGGAACCGGGGCCTACACCATAACTCTGAGGTGACGGCAGAGAATTGTTTCGTTCTGCGGGGGCGGAAAAGCGGCTGTCAAGCATTCCTTGCCGTGCAGGCAAGGTAGGCTTCGTCCCCGCAGCTCTGCCGCTCCTCCCAAGAGCGTGTCGCACGTGTGTCAGATAGCTCATACCCGGTACTGCAAGCCACGTTGAAGTCCGGTCCGACAGTTGTGGGCAAACCTCTCACTGACCTCCCGGAGGATTCTGCACCGCCTCAATGTGAGAACGCATTTCTGGAGGAGACAGCATCCTCAGTGGAGGTCACAGCAGTAGCTCGGAGGCATAATTATGTTTCTCATCTGCTTGTGGTGGAAGGTAGCCATGCGCTGCTCCTCAAACGAGGGCAAATCGCATCCCTACGAGCCCGCTTTGAGGGACTTCTATAATTAATCCTTCTTTCCTCCGTTTGACTCACTCTGCTCCTCAGGAGAGGAGCTCCCAATTACAAATCTCCGCTCTGGCACAAGGAAAAGGTCGGCTCCCCCAGCACTCTGGAGAGCCTCTGCGGATTTGAGCAGCCTGTGGAGCGAGGAAGATGACAAGGACGCTAGGTGAACCAGCATGAGAAGAGGGGACAACATATATCTCCCTCTGTGCTGTGTTTTTCTGGCTTCCCTACCACCCGGGCATTGTGGAGAGAAAAACACCAGTGCCTGTGAGGTTATCCAAGAGGATGAGAACAGGTCTGCATAAGCAAAACAACAGTTGCCCTCAGGACTGAATTTTGGTCATAGTTGTAGCTGCTCATCCTCATCAGGGTTTGCAGCAATTTGACACAGAAAAACAATTGGGGGGGGGGGGATAAACTTTGCATGGCTAAATTATCCTATTTGTTGTTTTAAAAAGGTGCCATTCTACATTATTCAGCCTCTCTACATTATTCAGCTCATGACTTTTACTGCCCCTTATTCCCCATACTTTGCATACTTGCAAAACTGCACGCATACATAGCATAGATATTTATGAAGTGATTATTTCTTATACAAAAATTCATTACAAAATAAGAACAAGGCAATGACTAGGGTTTCATCAGCATCCAGCAGCAGATAAAGAACACCAATATCCTACGCTGAGCAGGGGCCATAGTCTTAACTGCGCTGAGCATCTGTAAGTCGCAGTGAAGCCAGGGGAGCTGGAAGTTCCCAGCTCTACTGGACCATGCCATGCAATTTGTAAACTAATCAGATTACAAAGTAAGAGCCAAATACCATGAAGATTGAACGAAGTAAAAATGGAATTTGAACCCAGCACTGCAACCGAAATTAATTATTGCTCATAAAAACCTCTACAGAGCCTTGTTTACAGACAACTCATTCACATTGGAGATTCAGCTTTGTGTATAGCAAACGAGTCTTTAACGTCACAGGAACTTTGCCACAAAAAGCTACAGTCACCCAAACCATGTGAAAAGGACATATTCCATTTGGAAAAATCCAGACCAGCAACACGGTTGTCTCGACTATCTATACTATACAGGTATATTTTTTTCATTAGACTGTAAATATTGCTATTTTTACACTTGAGTTTGTTGGGTTTTTTTTTTTTTAATGTAATGGAAGATACCGAAGCAATAATACAGTACACTGGCTTCGACATTCAAGGGCATGTAACCTCCCACTGATGCCAGGGCACTAACAGACTGAGCTCCCATCACCACTAACGGGAGTGGTTCTATAACCTCCCATGCACTGACATTAGGGTACACCTTAAATTTCACCAAAGCATCTGCCAGGAAGGTTTCCTCTCCGACAATCAAGTTTTCAAATTAGCAAACAATGCATTATTTCCAGTGCATTTTAATGTGGCTGCAGTAAAAGTTAGCAGCATTTCCAAATGTAATCACTGATGAGAGAAAGCTCTGCTTTTTAGACCAGAACTATCACCCTACAATGAACTTACGTGTACAGTGTGAAGAATCACCATCTGTAGTGGATGAAACTGCCAGAGAAGGAGAGAATATTGTTTCATGTTGCAATTCTGGTTGCAAACAGTTATGAACCAGGTACGCTCTAAGAATTTATAAACTTCAGCATTTTAAATTACGTAGCAGAACAATGAAAACAAGTGATAATAGTTTTGACTTAACAGCAAATTTGTGGGGAACTATTTCACGTAGATGCTAAATACGTGCTGCAAGTGATTTGTAGGTTATTTTATTAGATATTTTCTTATACACCTCTGAAAAGATAAACTTGCCTGACAGACTCAGTGTTGCATCTATTACAAACACATAGCCAAAAGAGGCCGTATTGTTTCATCAATTTCAAAACTCCCCCCCACCCAGTTATTTTAAAAATTAATATTATGATGAGCTCTGATGTCCGGTATCTAAGTGAAAACATATGGCTGACTTGAAAAGGAAGGCAAAGCATATCTTCTGTTCTAATATCCACCCAGAACTCTGGAGAGAACAGGTAACCCTTTCAAAGAAGTATTAAGCTAATTCATGATGAGACGTAAAATAAAAAGCTATACAAGTATTTCCTCACCTAGAGCAAATTTATCGCACTGAGATCGTTACAATAAATAGCATATAAATCAGTACAATTGGCCATTATTTTGAAGAGTATTCTGATGTTATACAAATAGGGTAACAGAACATGGGTTTTCTTTTCTTTAAAAAGAATTAAAGAGGGAAAAAACATCCTGACAACAGACTGTAACATGCAGTATGACTGAACTCCGTCACATAAATGATTTCGAAGGAGGTATGTTGTTTCAATCTAATTTTAATTAGCAAACTTAATGTAAAACCTTAGCAAACATGGCAAAGTCTACGTAACGTAACGAAAAGACCCTGAGCAACATTATAAATCTGTAACACTGACTGTTTTGATGAGGGGAATCTCCCTTAAACCGCTCGATTAATTTTGGTCACGGGGGTTGTCTGTTCACAAAAAGGTCAGCGCACCCTGCGGTTTTTATAGGAACCCATCACACACCACTTAACGAATGCACCTAAACCAGAGACAGTGTCGCAAGAACGTCTGGCGAGTAACTCGTTAGGGAGCGTCCTCCTAGCTGTCAATCAGACATCACTGGGTGATCTTGCCCTCTGAGACAGGTTAGAAGGAATACAGCCACAACAGATGAGCCAAAGTGCTTTCTGTATCTCCTGGTTTCTAAAAGCGTATATCACAGGATTGATGATGGAATTGTAGGTAGCTGGCAGGAGGGTGGCATAGGTGTATATAGAAGGATAGGTGTAATCTGCTATTAAAGAATAGAGCGTAAAAGGCATCCAGCAAGCAGCAAAAGTCCCCAAAATAATGGCCAAAGTAGACACTCCTTTTCGGGTGGTCACATAGTGGGAAGTGGCCAGGAAATGGTGTTGCAAGGCAATCTGATGGGCATGGCGCATCACGATTTTACAGATCTGAATGTAGAGCTGCAGCATGAGGGCAAACATGAGCAAGAAAGAGACCGAAAGGACAGCTGCGTTATTTTTAGTGAGCGGTCTGATAACACTGCAGGTGGATTCATCTCTGAGGCAGTTCCAGCCCATTACAGGCAGCAGTCCAACACAGATAGATGCTCCCCAGAGCAATATAAGCATGACATAGGTAAAAGTGACAGTCCTCTCCGAATTGTAAGTCAAAGCGTAATACAGGGAGAGGTAACGATCAACAGTAATAGCCAGCAAGCTGCCGACAGATGCTGAGAAAGAGGCAACAATCAGTCCAATCGTAACCAGCTTCGTAGCTTCTGATTGCAGAAGGTATGCAAAAACGAAATTGATGATCAATCCAATGCCCGCTAAGAGATCTGCCAGCGCCAGGCTGCCTATCAGGAGGAACATGGGGGCACGAAGACTGGGATTATGGAAAATGATAAGGACCACAACGGCATTTTCGCAGGAGATAAGGGTCCCTGAAGTACACAAGACAATGTCCCAGGGGTTTACCAAAAGCTCTGGCTCTGGGTCTACGACAGGAACCAGGGAGGAGCCTGCGGCTGAGGCATTCTCGGTAGAGCTGGCGTCTACATGATCCTGAGGCAGCCAGCTCAAATTAACCTTCAGATCTTCATTCATTTTAACCCCTGTCTTCTTCAACGGAAAGATATTTATTTTTAATGTTCAGACACAGCAGTGGATGCAGCATCCCCGGAGCATGCAACGCCCTGGACGCCAACACCGATCTAACGTGCAGGCAGGCACTCGTTACATAAATGTGACAATAACAAAAATAATAAAAACGGAGGGGATGGGGCAGGAGGGTGGGGTGGGGGGTGTGTGGAATTTAAAACTGCCCGAGATCATCAGCCAAGGGACCCACGGACGGAGGCTGAGCAGTAATTCCCTTCACCTGCAGAGAGAATAAGGC
>NW_010239274.1:0-2131 GCF_000690775.1 Eurypyga helias
TGGAGGTTTGGGGTTTTTTTTGGTGCAAGACGGTGCGCTGAAAGCATTACAGACCTTGCTAACACTTCTGCTCACATGCGAGCCTTTTATCTCGGCAGCGCGGTTGGAAAAGCTGAATCACCGCGCAGGGAGTGAGGGCTGAAGGGGATTTTTTTATTATTATTATTATTTCATGTGCAACAGGCTGCTCTTTATTTGATCTTCACAGTCCCCATTTCTATCAATATTCCTAAAGCTGAAGGATCAAACACGGAAAAATTAAAACCACACTGCCACGCTAAATAAGATTAAGATCGTGACAATATATTGACTGCTCCTTGGGGAAATCATTTTGTTGCTTCAGGAGCCAATGGCTGACCTGGAAGCAAGGCCTGTGTTTCAGGAATGGGCGATAGGAAAGAGAGGTTCGGGAGTCCGCATCCAAAACCAGCGCCCACGCGCCTTGTCCCACTCCGTGCTCCCAGCCTGGCTGCATGGGCATGGCCAGTCGATGGAGCCAGTGAAGTTTGCCAGGCTAAGCCCAACTCTCCCCGTTTTACACCCACAAGCAGGCATCTTCAAGCAAATCCCATCGTTGGTCTCAAGGGATCTTGACTCCAGGCCACGAAAAAGAAGCCCCACGTTTTCAAGTGTGGGTGGCTTCAAGCCCTCGCTCAAAGCCCACAACTGGAAACGCGTTTGTGGGAGCAGGAATCCTTCAGAGCTTCTGCTGGGGATGTTTGTTCTTCCAGAAGCGTTCTGCGCTCACATCACTCCTCTGACACTCAGGAGTTAACTTTTTTTTGAAAGGACTTCATAACCTTTTGAATTCTTGGCCACCTGTCCTGGCTGCTTATGTGGAAGGAGAGCTTTTTTTTTTCCAAGCCCCTGAAAACATGAGTCCATGTCCTGCGTACCTTTTCACTGAGGGCTCCTCCAGGTCCAAGCTCTCCATCATTCCCTGCTTTGCTAAGATCTTGTCAGCCTTCAAGGCAGGGTGGAAAGCCTCTCTTTCCTCGGGAACACGGGGCCAGTGGTGGGCCCTTGCACGTGCGTATTTGGTAGCCTTTTTGTAAGTTTTCTTACATGGCAAAATCTTTGTAGCGCTTTTTACTTTAAACAAGGTCTCTTTTTTTGGTGTTGTTTCTTCCTTTTCACTCAGGAAACTCGCTCCCTTGTATATTTGAAGCAAGCTGAGATGCAGCCAATTGTATTAGTTCTGGCTGGAGGAAAAATGCATAATGAAACACTGGATGTGTGGTGTGAGTCCAAAATAAATGGTCACTAGCAGAGCCAGCAAAAAACCTGCGAGCACAGACAGTCTGCAAAAAAGAAAACCTTGGATTGTACCTGCAGTGCTCTGCACTTTTCCAAAGGGAAAAATGAACTTTGGGGTTTGGAGAGCTTGGGAAGAGACACCGGGGCACTGTGACTTTTTGATTACCTTTGTGAATTGTGATGATTCTTGCATTTTTTGTGAATACACCATCTGTAAGTGGGAGAAGGTGTTTTATCTCCTAACCTGTATTCTCAAAGCACAGCAGTTTGTTTTTTATGTGCCAGATGTCTGTATGCCTTGATTCTTCAGGCAGTTGGGATTAAAGCTTCCCGGTATCAGAGAGGTGTTACAAGGATAACTCCATTAGTGTATGTGGAAATCTGGTACTGCAGCGATAAAGACCCTGTAAATATTTACACAGACAGGCGAGCTCATGGAAATTTTACATTATTAGTTTAGCTTCATTACAAGGCAGTAGTTGAGAAAGTCAGCAGTATATTACATTTGCTTTTATTTTTAATTAAACATTAACAATATGTCTGGTGCTGCTTCAAGCCACAAGATTCAGAGGGTCACTGCTCTAAATATTTTACAATCTGCAGGGAAATATCAAGTGTCAAGCAAAGGAAAAAAGTAATGTAGCCGCTATAAGAATAAATCTTGCCAGTCAGACCTTTTACACTTTTAAGAGTTAATAAAATAGTGGGTAAAGAACAACCAGAGGATATAATTTATTTGGACATTCAAAACCCTTTTGATAAACACCCATACAAGAAACTGTTAAGGAAATTTGGTAACCACAAAGTGAGAGGTAAAGTCCTGTCATGGTTTAAAATCTGGTTATAAATGGGTATGGAATAAATGGCCAATTCT
>NW_010239274.1:2155-4607 GCF_000690775.1 Eurypyga helias
GTGCCCTAGAGAGCAGGACTCAGACCAATATTGTTTAATGCTTTATTAATAACCTGGGGGTGAATAGTGAAGTGGCAAAAGTTGATGTCAATAGAAAAGTACTTAGCTTAGGTCAGGAGCGACTTCAGAAGAATTTAATAAAATGGCAGGACCACGTGCAGAAGTATGAGGGCAGCTTGGAAAGCACCTTCAAAACCTGCAGCAGCACTCTGGCTCCTTCTGGCACGTGGGCATGTCCCACCTCTCTAAAATGGTTAGGGTACATAAGCTGAGGACAGGCAGATGTTTCCAAGCACCTCAAGCACTTTCTCACTCCTCCCAGTTGCTGCCCAGCTCCCCTAGTTCATTATGCCTGGAGGAAGGACTGAGGTCCCGTACAGCAGGCCACTCTACTAGTCTAATAAATAGAATAATTGAGTTGAATAATAGCCTTGCAAACTCCTCCAGTAATTGTTTAAAAATGCTGCTGTGAGTTCCCATGGCTGATCCTTCCCCGAGGACATGCCAAAGGCTCTAGGTCACCTCTCACAGGCATTTCAAAAATTGGTCTGATGAGAGTGACACGGCAGCAAGCCTCAAGCCCGCTTAGTCTAAGAACATAAGCTCCCAAGTGCTGCTGGGAACCTGGAAAAACAAAATCTGCCAGCACAGCTGGGGTGCAAATAGTAGTCACATCATCTAGTGCGTAATGGGGTAAAGGCACAGGCAGCTGCCTGCACTTACTGCCGCTAAGCATTTGGGTGAGCTGCTTACTCTGTGGCTTTTCCTTCCCACTGACTTCACTCCTGCGGTGTGGCTGTGTCTTGCTGGACCGTGTTGATGTCAGCTGCAGCATCATGACCTGGCGCAGACCAGAATTCCCATTACAAGTGGTTTATTTGAGCCTGGTACGCAGACAAACATACTTACCATCAGTCTGGATGATGCTTGATGGTGCCTTTGCGTAATCTTGTTGCTGCCAGTCCTCTGTTTAACTGTTCTGGCTCCTCCACAGTGCCACCCAAACACAGTGCAGGTTCCCATGGGTTTGGAAGGTAATGACATTCATGGAAATTCAAGAGGCTGTTTTTCACAGGGATTTATTGTTTTGTTTTTAACCAGTGGGTCATTTCCAAGGATACTGTTCTGGAAAAGAAAGCAACTCATAAAGAAAGATTTTTAAAAATCCTCTCGATATGACTTGTAAAGTATTTTGAAGTACCAGCCACAAAAGAAATTGTTTTTAAATCCCCTCTTTCATCTGATGATTTATATTACATTAGAAATGCCCCACGTCCCCAGCGTCAGGACCCCAGAGCAGAAGGTGGGGTGCCAGTGCTGCTCATGGTGGGATCTGTTCACAAAGGCAACTGGAAGGAGTCACACCCCGGCTCAGAAGTGACTTCTCCCCAGTCCTGCAGCTCCCAGGAGACCGCCCAGGACTCCCTCCTCTCAGTGAATCACACATTTTCCCCTGCGTTTGTAGTTCCATCCAAGGCTTGTGGGCAGTCTTGGGATTCTCACTTTTACTTCTTTTTTCATAATCTGGAATGAAAAGCCATAGAGGCGTGCACGTAATATCCATTCAGCCTACTAAACAATAACCTAATACTTAAATGCAGGGGGCCTTGTCTTTGGTGCTCATCTCTCCAGCCTCGGCTTGTGGCCTTCTTGTCTTCCTCGTCTTCACCACCGAGCCAGCTTTTCCCAGCACACCCCTTTTCCTTCCATGCAGAAAGCCCCTCCAGTCATCGCTCTGCTCCTTCCTCCTGCCAGCAGAGAAAATGGCACTTTCTCAACCCTGGTCTCCTCTGGGCTTTTGGGGGCTGCAGCCACTGGGCAACTTCCAGCAGGGAAATGGTGATTCCTTTCCCGCCCTGGCTCCCAGAACAGTTAGCAAAGGCTGGCATTTTGTTAATCCAGGCATAATTAATCAGCACCCCTGTTCTTAATTCCTCTGTTTCCATAGCCTTGAAGAGCTTTAGGAGCCATGAGCTTTTATACGTGGCTGTAGAAGATACCAATGTTATTTTGCCAGGCCTTACAATCCTTTGCAGCAGTAGTAATTTTTTAGAGGGACTAAACAATTTTGGATTAAAATCAGGACAGAAATACAAGGGCCAGACTGGATACGTACAGGAGGAGGTTGTCTGATCTCAATTGTTCCAGCAGCACAGAGTAATGGAAAATGACCAGGAGCAGAGTATTTTGTACTCAGAAGATGATTTCTTGCTATCTACCAGTTCAAAAAGACATGGTGAAGAGGAAGATCTGGATCTGCAGTTTATTCCTTTGCCTTAGGTCTTTGCCTACCTCCAAGGGTGCTGTCAGGATAACCACAGCAGTGGTTCTTAGAGATGGCAACATGGTCCATTCTATAAGAGTACCCAAGACTACATCCAGGAAAAATGTCAGGTCACTTTAGAGCCTCATGTTTGAATTGTTTCTCAGAGTCACTTAGAAAAAAAAAAAA
>NW_010239274.1:4682-10130 GCF_000690775.1 Eurypyga helias
CTTTCCCACCCAAATACAAAATCAAATAAAAGCAAACACATGGGACAAATATAAGAGCAGCCCCCTCTGCACGTATTCTCTGTGATACACAGGCTGTTTCCAGATGTACGGATTAGACCTCATCCACCTACTGCTTAGAGCTCAGCTTTAGCATGCTGATTGAATACTTACCGAGCTGGAAACTTCTGGGAAAACTAATGGACTCAATGGTCAGTCTCCCACTTTCTGCAACGATACTGGTCGCTGCGTCTATTCTGTGACCCTGTTGCCATCTCTTCATTCCAGTTAGACCATTTTCAACTCTGCTGAAGTATAGATGTAAAGTCTCTGGAATGTAATTAAATATGAAAAATAATGTATGTGATTTTTGTCTTTTGCCTGAATATTTTTTAATCAACTGTTGCTGTGGTGTTGGAAATGTGTAGCCCTGACAACAGGAGCAGTGAAGTACAGTCACGGTGAAAAAGCACAGCATCAGCACTGCCCCGTGTATGAAAAAAACAACAGCATCATGTTAAAAAAAAAAAACAAAACAAAACCCAAAACCAAACACAAGAGATTCACAGCACTTCAAGATCTGCATTCAGAAACAGTTCAGGATTTTCACACATCACGTGAATAACTCCTTTTGCTAATTGAATATTTGTGTGCGTAGCTGGACCCCAGATGAGAATTTTTCAGGCAGAAATACACCTGCAGTAAAGGTAGGCACATGGTCAGTAGGGCATCGTTGTACTTGTGCAGGGCGCATGCTCTAGGCTGTAGTTGTTATTACTGCCTAGCATGATGCTTAGTATTTTTGGTCCTGATTCCCATCCTAACCTGCTTTAGCACCAATCTGTTATTTTTGAGTGATGTTGATGTGAACAAGACTAGACCAAGGTTCTTGTGGCTGTAAATGTACAAGAGGCACCTCGACTTCACAACAGCCAACTCTACGGTGCCGTGTCACTCATGATTTTTATCTTCACATTATGTCATCAGAGAATCTTTTAGGTTGGAAAAGACCTTTAAGATCATCAAGTCCAACCATTAACCTCACACTGCTAATACCACCACTAAACCATGTCCTTCAGCATCTCTTCCACATCTCTCTTAAATACCTCCAGGAGGTATTTGTACCAGTAAAGCCTGGGCATCCCGAGAGAGAACAACCTATGGTTGGGAGTCAGGAACATTGTCAGGCTGAGAAAAGAACTGCTAAAGCTCATCAGCACGTACAGAGTGCATTATAGAGCAAGGTGTTTGGCTTAAGGCTGAAATGTGATGCCTCTGCCCTTGGGATTCAGACCCTGAAACACCCCTGAGCAGGTGGCTCCTGTGAAAGAGCAGAAGCTGAAGCATCCTATAGCGTGGTGGTTAGGAGTGTCACCTGCCACCCAGGACACCCACGTACCTGAATCTCTGTCCTGCCTGACCAGAGTTCATCCCTCGTTCCTCACCTCTTGCTGAGTACTCTGGCAGGGGAGTGCACGGTGAGAGTCCCTCCGCCATGACTACTCAAACTGGGCTACGTGTTAAAAACTATTAGAGAAATGATTCTGTCCTCTGGTGGCTTTTATCAGCTCCTGTATAAGAGAACTGAGAGTCAGTCCCTGTTAAATGATGAGCAGAAGATGCAGGGACAAGCAGCGCACACGTTTCCAGCAGCTGGGCCGCATTGAAGAGCACAAAAGTTGGATGTAAAGGCCAGTGTGCTGATGTCGGCCACAAGAAGGTAAATGTCCTGACTCACGGACGGCCAGCGGTGCTCTGCGAGGCTGGCTGAGCCCCGAGCATGGGTGCAGAGTCAGGCCCCCCCGGTATGCTCACATCTGCATGGCTCTGGATGTGCCCCGTGGGTACGGGAGCATCCCACCGCCTTGGCTGGTCGAGACTGACTTGCCAACTGGGTTTGGGGATCTCTGAGTTAAGGGTCAGCAGGATTTCTGAGGATTTTTCAGGTTCTGAAGATTTCAGGTACTTAGAGAGGCAGTTAATAACTGTATCTCTGTGGAGGTGGTTTGTAGCACAACATTTTGCAGATGCCTTACCTTATGCTCAGCCAACTGTGGTTATACTTTGCGGAGGGCTTTTTATTGTTGCCTTTCTCTAAAGCATAACAGATACTAGCCAATGAAGTCACTAGCATTGTTTTGCAAGTAGAAAAGCTGTATGCTTGTGTACAAACACCCTGTATTATTAATAAAAATTTTCCTGATAACTTTGCTGTATTTATCCTGAGAATTTAAAAAAAACTCCAAACTCAACAATATGCTGTTATTCAGGGGAAAAAAACCACAACCCCTTAAATATTGTTTTAGTCCTCAAATATAGATCAGAGACCGGAGCCACCTTTGAATCTAGCAAAATCACACTGATCTCAACTGCTTTTCCAGAAATGCTGAAAATTTTATATTCTTTGAGCACCCCAATGGGCTGAAAATACTCTTGAGAGATTAGTGGGCTCTCAGCTACTGCTCCAATTCATAGAAATTAAACCTTCCATCATCTGGTTTTTATATTTGGGAAATGTCAGCTATACTTCCTATCACGTATATTGTTGCTTCAATGCACTGAGCCTTCTGTGAATTTCAAAACACATAACTCAGCTCTCAAGCATTTCTTTTGTAAATATTGATAATGGTTTCAAGTTCTTTATTAAATAACTTTTTAATGAGTTTGAGGACAAAGAACTATTTTTTCACAGTCTCACAAAGATAAGAATCATAACATATCTTTCTGTACCATGGAACACATGGTTCTGAATACCTTATTGTGCAGCATAGGGTTTCCTCACTTTTAAAAAGTTTACTTTAACAAAAAAAGCCCCACAATTATATGAATTAAAATCCAAGCAGGCCATACCAAAATGTCCAAAACTGCATACAAATACTGTGTGACAGCTTTGCAGGTCAGTGTGTGCTGCCATTTGGAGCAGCACTAGAAAGCTCCCTTTACCCTTTTAAGCCAACAGCAAGAAGAACTAAGAAATGCCACCATCGCTCCTTGATAAGGTTCAGTGCATATACCTCTCCTTGCTCAGAATTATTTATTACCTGCGTTTTTACCAGAAAGGATCCCTGTGTATACACTTAGGATGGAAGACAATAAAATATTACAGCAAGGTTCACCAGGGGAAGTTTCCAGGGAGAGGTTTTTTATCAGTTTACAGGCATGGTCAAAGTCCTGCAGGGGAGTTCCTAGATGGAGCAGGCTGTAAACAATTTACTTTGGGAGGTAAGAGGAAGTCTTTAGGGTGCCTTGAAAAATATTAAGTTATAGAAGCTCTGACCTCTGTCTTGTAGACCTGGCCCAGAGGACTGATGTTTACTAGCAAGCATGCGTCTCTCTAGGAAACTGCATACTGTCAGTGGAAGTAGGGTTGGTTTTTTATACATTTCAATTACAAGTTGGACTAGGTAGCAGTATACTAAATCAAATACGCTGTAGAACTAATTTTCTCTATAAAAAAACAAATGTTTACCTTTGAACTTAAAAATGTTACCTTCAGGCATACAGTATTCCAGCCAGCTGTAGTTTAAACGCACGGTGCAGGTTCTGTAGCTTGCTTCTTCATTCAACACTCAAAATCATTCTTGTTTGTGAAGCCGAATTAAAAGCGTCTAGGAACAGATTGCTGGTCCCCTGGTATTAGCCTTTCTTCTCACACATTCCCTCCAAGACTTTCAGGTCTAATAATAACATTTTCCTGTTCTGGTCGTATTGACAGCCTGAAACCTTAATGGTGATCCATTTGAAATGTAAATACTTGGTCTTATTTGCACATTTATCCACGGGAATTTGTATTGAACCATTTAGCTGTGACACTACAAACAGAGGTCAAGAGAAAAACAAGGAAGTTTAGAGGATTTTAGATGGTGTTTCAGGCCTGGCCCATGATTAGACATGTTGCCAAAGTTGGGCTTTCCCAGAAGGCTGAGAGGGGCATCTCGGCCTCTCCAGTATTCACCTGCAGAATTTTTCTTGTTAAAATTAAATACAAAGGCATGCATTGGCACTACTGTTTTGTCCTGTTTTTTGTGGTTGTTGTTGTGGGGTTTTTTATGTTTGCTTCCCCCCCTCCCAAGTCAGGATGGTAACAAAGCAACAGAACATCTCCATAAACATGCAATCAAAAGATAAGGGTTGGTAAAGTTGCTGTTGCTGATTACTGGCTAGCAGTTTCTTATTTGCATCTATTTTTTTAATGACGCTGAGACTTGGCTGCTGTGTTTAGGATGTGCTAGGGCACTGAGAACATTCCAAAGGTATCTTTTCCAACGTTTCTAGTTAAGGAGTATATATTGCTGAGTTGTGAATTAGAAGAACCATTCAATTTTCCATCTTTGTCATTGTGCCAACACACAGGAAATGACCTCGTCCTAAAAGCTGAGCACCTGCAACTCTCATTAAGATCCACCTAATGTCACCCATTGCTTTTCAGACTCCTAAAAGGGCCTCTTACAATCTACCTGCTTCAAATTCCCCGAGGATTTATTGGCTCAGAACACAGATTACTTGTCTTGGTATCAGGGATTTCCTTTCTTTTGAACAGGAACATAAAAACACAAAGAAAGTCTAAACTCAAGTAATGTGAAAATATTGTGTTTGATTCCAAACCATACATTCAGAGTTACAGCTGAATGTCTGACTTCAACTTGAAATGCGATGCCTTGAATCTGCATATGATCTTGTGACATAGGAAATGTTTGGAAGCCTTTGAAATACGGAAATATTCTTGGCTTTAGTTGCACTCTCATTGTTTTGCTTTCTTTAATGCATTTATAGTTGACACAATCGATCTGGACATTTATCAAGCTTGGGTAGCAAGTTCCAGAACTCACGAAATCTGTGTCGTTACTGACTGTAATGGTAGTACACTATCGAGTCTGTTGTGCACTTTCCAGAGGATGTATCTTTAGGTGAGAAGATCCTCATGTGTATATGGTACAGTCCAAAAGCTTGATCCGAATCTTCCTGAAACCTTTCCAGTTTATTTCAGTGACATGCAGGGCTAAAACTTTGAAACACCGAGCTCTTCTTTCTTAAGAGGTGAGCAGTAACGTACGGGCACCTGCAACTTTACTGTGGCCTGAAACTTTCCTTTTAAATTCAGACAAAGCAAGAAAATTTAGTGTGTACATGCACTTACTGCATTAAAACTAATGGTTTCATTTCCAGACTGATTACTGACCATGACCTTAGATTAAATTAGTTCTCCTAGAAGACAGCTAAGTACCCTTAGAAGTGAATGCAGTTTTTTAGACATAGTAAAAATATAAGATAGAGAGCAGTGGAAATTTCACACTCAACATGCTCAAATGCCTTAGTGATCTCAGAGTTTTTTTGATAGGTCCTGACAAGAAATAATCTCTGCGCTCCATTCAACAGCTGACTCAAGTTTGAGTTAAAAAGAAAAAAAAAAAAAAGTTTAAATGTAATCCCTTCTAATGAAGAATCTCTTTC